>NC_057721.1:2791409-2816047 GCF_004010195.1 Chiloscyllium plagiosum | reverse complement strand
CTCTACAGTGGACAGCTGAAACTGACAACCGGAAGCGGCAGGGACAGGCCACTATAAATGCCGGAGGAAACACCACAGAAGCGCTTCACAGGAGGCTCCCAAGCACTGAGGATGTCAACTAGACAGGGGACGAAACGTTTGCAACAAAAACTTCCAGCTCGGAGAACAGAACCACGGCACCCATGTAACTTTTCAGGACACAGGCTGGAATCTGACCATGGCAGATACCGGGATTTGAATTCAAAGATAACCTGGAATTAAGATGTTAACGATGACCTTCAATATAAAAGTTAGCAAATTCTAATGAGGGGAAAATGTGAAGAGTCCATTTAAGAACAAAAGATCAGAAGACTATTTAAATGGAGAAACAGTGCAGTAAGCTGCAACACAACGGGACTTAGGGGAGGGAGGGACTTGTGCAGAAACACAGACAGCAAGCACACTGGGGAAGCAATCTATGCCTTAGATTAGATTCACTACAGGATGGAAACAGGCCCTTCAGCCCAACAAGTCTACATTGACCCTCTGAAGAGCAACCCACCCAGACTCATTCCCCCACCCCTATGTTTACCCTTGACTAATGCACCTAACACCATGGGTAATTTAGCACTGTCAATTCACCTAACCTGTACATCTTTGGACTGTGAGAGGAAACCGGAGCACCCGGAGGAAACCCACGCCGACACGGGGAGAATGTGCAAACTCCACACAGACAGTTGCCTGAGGTGGGAATCAAAACCAGGTTCTTGATGTTATGAACTGCAGTGCTAACCACTCAGCCACTGTGCCATCCATGTAGCAGGAAGGGCTAAAGAAAGGCATTTGGCAAAGTTGGCTTAACTGGTCAGACTACTGAGTACAGAAGTTAAGACATCACGTTACAGTTGTACAAGACATTGGTGAGGCCACTTTTAGACTACTGTGTGCAATTCTGGTAGCCCTACTTTGGGAAAGATGTTGTTAAACTATAAAGTGTACAGAAAAAAAAAAGTGTACAAGAATATTGCTGAACTGCAAAGTTTGAGTTATAAGGAGAGCCCGGATAGGCTGGGATTCCTTTCCCTGGAATGTTAAAGGCTGAGGGGTGACCTTATGGAGGCTTACAAGATCATGAGGGGCATAACTAAGGTGAATTGCCCTTTCCCTAGTGTAGGAGAGTCCAAAACTTGAGAGCATAGATTTCAGGTGAGAGGGGAAATATTTCAAGGGGACCTGAGGGAAAAACTTCTCAGAAGGTGGTGCAAATATGGAACGAGCTGCCAGAGGAAGTGGTAGAGGCAGGAACAATTAAAATATTTAAAAGACATTCAGACAGGTACATGAACAGACAAGTATTTCAGGGATATGGGCCAAGTGCAGGAAAATATTCAGTTTACGATACCTGGTCAGCATGGACTGGTTGGACCTACGGCACTATGAATGTTGACTCTTATTTCAATGGGATTGGAGCATAAAAGTAGGGATGTCTTACTGCAGCTGTACAAGGTGCTGCTGAGACCACATCTGGACTACTGTGAGCAGTTGTGGTCCCCTTTACCTGAGGGAGGATGTAGCTGTATTGAAGGTAGTTCAGAGGAAGACCACAAGTTGATTCCGGAGATTAAATCAATTATTTGTCAATTAAATCATCACTTTTCATGACCCTGAAGACGAAAGGCAAAATTTGTATTGCCAGCATGCCCATTGCCTTTATCGCCTCCAGATAAATCCATGTAGGTATGCATGCAGATGAGAATATAAGTTGGGAAGTGGTATTGCAGTGTACAAGGTATCTGCATCCAGACTACCGCAAAGAGGTTTGGTCTCCTTACTTGAGGAGGGGTATAGCTGCATTGGAGGCAGTTCAGAGAAGGCTCACTAGATTGATTCCACAGATAAAAGCTTGATGTAAGGAGAGATTGAGCAGTTTGAACTTCTACTGTCTGGAGTTTAGAAGAATGAGATCTAATTAAGGTACATATGAAAGGGGATTGACAAAATAGACTTGGAGATAATGTTTCCTTATCGTCTTATGGAGTCATAAAGCATGGAAACAGACCCTTCAGTCTAACCAGTCCATGCCAAACATAATCCCACACTAAAATAATCCCACCAGCCTGGCCCATATCTCTCCAAACCTTTCTTATCCATATACTTATCCAAATGTCTTTTAAACATTGTTATTGTACCCACATCCACCACTTCCTCAGAAAGCTCATTCCACAAGCAAACCACCCTCTGTGTAAAAACTTTGCCCCTCATGTCTTTTTTGAATCTTTCTGCTCTTGCTTTAAGGATATGCCCTCTACATTTGAAATCCCTCATCTTAGGCAGAAGACAACTACCATTAACTTTATCTATACACCTCATTATTTTATAAACTTCTATAAAGTCGCCTCTCAACCTCCGACCCTCCAGTTTGTCTGTCTGCCTATTATATAATGGTAATTCAGTTTAAATCACAGACATCAATTAGATTATTTTGTACTTTAACTTTTGCTGTGCTTCAGCTACTATATTATTAATAATTCACGGAGTCTTCTGTTTAAGCGATGTAAACACTGTCTAGAGTTGATTATTTGCAGAGTCTGGGATTTGCCTGGTTAGGAGTCATTGAGGGCAATTTTATAGGTCTTTGAAGGTTTTAATTTTGCTGTCTTGCCAATACAGAGGTAGGAAGGCTGATTTGATTCAACTGTCTTTCTCTGTTTTGTAACAGTATACGCACTCATTAAAACTAGAGTAGAACCCCCCAATCAACACTGCAACAAAAAATACGTAAGGCTCACTTGAGATAAGCAAATGACTCTGAACCAATTCCTGGAAACTGCATGCCAATGACTGTCATACATTAGTTCAATTTGGCCAAAGAAATGTTTCTGATGACTAACTATATGAGGGTTACAATATGAACATAATATGAACAACATTTCATTTCAAAGATGCACACTTACACACATCTTCCTGTCCGACGAGACCACGAAGATGGACTAGAGAGGAGAAAAAAGAAATAATAATTAAAGAATAACAGGTAGGACTAGAGTCAGTTTTGTGCTCATTCTAAATCTAGCTAAGTGTATACAAGAAAGAGAGAGAGTGTGTCTGTGAGAGAGGGGGGTACATTATGTGTGGGAGAGAGTGTGTGAGAGTAAGTGAGAGAGTGTGTGTCAATGTGAGAGAGCATGAGAGAGAAAGTACGCACGTGTAGGTATGTGTGTATGAAAGAGATACTGATAGTGTTTATGAGATCATGAGACAGACAGACAGCATGTATGTGTTTGTGTGCGAATGAGAGAGATAGTGAGAGAACGTGTGTGAGAGAGAGAGTGTGTATATGTGAGCGAACGGGTGTGTGGGAGGGAGAGAGATGGTGAGAGAGTGTGTGTGCGAGGGAGAGAGAGATTGGGAGACAGTTTGCGTGTAAGAGAGTATATGAGAGGGAGAAAGATAGAGTAAGACAGCATGAGAGAGTGTGCACATGCATGTGTGAAATAGAGACTGCATCTGTTTTTTGAGACGAATCTGTGTGTGTGTGAGTGTGTGTGTGTTTGTATATGTGTCTGAGAAAGTGTATGAGAGAATGGGCAAGAGAATATGTAGGAGAGAGATGTGAGAGACAGTGTGTATATGTGAAAGGGCATGTGTGTGTGTATATATTAGAGAGTGTGTGAGAAAGAGAGTGTTAAGAGAGCATGAGAAAGTGTGCACATGTCTGTGAGATAGAGAGTCTATTTTGTAAGAGGAGGAGGAGTCAGTGTACTGCTATGGGAATGAGATACTGAGATCGCATGATCAGCCATGATTGGACTGAATGGTGATGAAGGCTTGAAGGGCCAAATGACCTACTCCTACACCTATTTTCTATGTTTCAATGTTTCAACGCGTGTGTGAGAGAGAGAAAGAGTGACAGTGTGTGTATATCTGTGACTGAGAAAGTTTTATGTGAGAGAGTGTGTGAGAGAGAGAAAGAGAGAACATGAGAGTGTGTGTTCAGGTGCCCCCTCCCCCCCATATCCGCGAGTGATAGGTTCCAAGATGCCTGAAGCCACAGATCATGGTGAACCCTATCATTTAAATAGGAAACTTACCTCCCCAGCAGCCCCCTGGAATTATTTCTGGAATGTTCCATGTAATATTTTTGGACCACGGTAAACCACGGATAACTGAAACCACTGAAACCGAATCAGTGGCTATGAGGGTTCTTACTGTAGATATCTGAGCGTGTGTGACAAACTGTGTGAGAGACAGAGTGCGTCTGTGTGAGAGTGCGAATGAGAGAGAGAGTGTGTGTCTGTGAGAGAGAAAAAAGTAACAGCAGAAGAGAAAGGATGCACATGCAAGTGTGAGATAGTGTGTCAGTTTTGTAAGAGAGACAGGAGTCTGTATGTGTATGTGTCTGAGGGAGTGTGTGAGAGACAGAGTGGATGTGTGAGAGTAGTGTACTATTTTGTATATACTGATGATGAGAGAGTTATATCAAAGCTAAGTTAATCAGCAATGCTCAATGACTGACGGTAAGAGTTAGCTTGATTATTTTCACATTGTTTGCTGATGTAGTGAACCATTGTCCAGGTAGTACAATGCCAAAATCTGCAGGCTTCTTATTAGCACAATCCGCAGGACGGAGAGATTACCTTATGAGCAAAGGCTTAACAGGTTGGGATTCTACTCAATGTAATTTAGAAGAATGAGAGGTAATCTCACTGAAACATATAAAAGCCTGACAGGGTCAATGCTGAGAGGATGTTTCCAGCTCATGGGAGAGTCTGGGACCGGAGGGTATAGCCTCAGAATAAAGGGATGCCAATTGAAGATTGAGATGAGGAGGAATTTCTTCTTTTAGAGGATGGTAATTCTTTGAAACTCCTTGCCGCATGGTGTAGGGGAACAGAGTTCTTACATATGTTTAAGACTGCGACAGAGAGATTCTTGATTAGTCAGGGAACTAAGGGAAAGGCCAGGAGAGTGCAGTTGCTCACTGGTTAGCACTGCTGCCTCACAGCACCAGGGACCTGGGTTTAGTTCCGGCTTTGGGTGACTATCTGTATGGAGTTTGCACTTTCTCCCTGTGTCTGCGTGGGTTTGCTCCGGTTTCAAAGAACATTATAGCACATGAACAGGCCCTTCAGCTCTCCAACCCTGTGCCGATCCACATCCTCTATCTAAACCTACTGCATATTCTCTAAGGATCGATATCCCTTTGCTCCCTGCCCATTCATATATCTGTCAAGATACATCTTAAAGGATGCAATTGTTCCTGCGCCCCCCCCCCACCTTCGCTGTCAATGCATTCCAGGCACCCACCACCCTCTGCGTGAAAAACTTTCTACATATATATCTACCCTAAACATATCCCCTCTTACTTTGAACTCATGACCCTTTGTAATTAAGTCCCCCACTCTGGGAAAAAGCTTCTTGCTATCCGCCCTGTCTACACCTCAATCAGGTCCCCCCTCAACCTCCATCTTTCTAATGAAAATAATCCTAATCTACTCAACCTCTCTTCATAACTAGCACCCTCCATATTAGGCAACATCCTGGTGAACCTCCTCTGCACCCTCTCCAAAGCATCCACATCCTTTTGGTAATGTGGTGACCAGAACTGTACGCAGTATTTCAAATATGGCCGAACCAAAGTCTTATACACCTGTAACATGACCTGCCAACTCTTGTACTCAACACCCTGTCTGATGAAGGAAAGCATGCCATGTGTCTTTTTGACCACTCTACTGACCTGCGTTGCCACCTTCAGAGAATAATGGACCTGAACACCCAGATCTCCCTGTACATCAATTTTCCCCAGGACTTTTCCATTTACTGTATAAATTGCTCTTGAATTGCATCTTCCAAAATACATCACTTCGCATTTGTCTGGATTGACCTCCATCTGCCATTTCTCTGCCCAACTCTCCAATCTATCAATATTCTGCTGTATTCTCTGACAGTCCCCTTCACTATCTGCTACTCCACCAATCTTAGTGTCATCTGCAAACTTATTAATCAGACTACCTATATCTTCCTCCAGATCATTTGTTTATATCACAAACAACAGGGGTCCCAGCACGGATCCCTGTGGCACACCACTGGTCACAGGTCTCCATTTTGAGAAGTTCCCTTCCACTACTCCTCTCTGTCTCCTGTTGCCCAGCCAGTTCTCTATCCATCTAGCTAGTACACCCTGGACCCCATGTAACTTCACCTTCTCCATCAGCCTACCATGGGGAACCTTATCAAATGCCTTACTAAAGTCTATGTATATGACATCTACAGCCCTTTTGTCATCAATTAACTTTGTCACCTCTTCAAAGAATTCTATTAGGTTCATAAGACATGACTTTCCTGCACAAAACCATGCTGCCCATTACTGATTAGCCCATTTTCTTCCAAATGGGTATGTATCCTAGCCTTTAGTATCTTCTCCATTAGCCTTCCTACCACTGACGTCAGGCTCACAGGTCTATAATTACCTGGATTATCCCTGCTACCCTTCTTAAACAAGGGGACAACATTAGCAATTCTCCAGTCCTCTAGACCTCCTCAGTGTTCAAGGATGCTGTAAATATATCTGTTAAAGCCCCAACTATTTCTTCTCTCGCTTCCCTCAGTAACCTGGGATAGATCTCATCTGGACCTGGAGACTTGTCCACCTTAATGCCTTTTACAATACCCAACACTTCCTCCCTCCTTATGCCAATTTTACCTAGAGTAATCAAAGATCTATCCCTAACTTCAACATCAGCCATGTCCCTCTCCTTGGTGAATACCGATGCAAAGTACTTATTAAGAATCTCACCCATTTTCTCTGACTCCACACATAACTTTCCTCCTTTATCCTTGAATGGGCCAACCCTTTCTCTAGTTACCCTCTTGCTGCTTATATATGAATAAAAGGCTTTGGGATTTTCCTTAACCCTGTTTGCTAAAGATATTTCATGACCCTATTTAGCCCTCTCAATTCCTTGTTTCAGATTGGTCCTACATTCCCGATATTCTTCCAAAGCTTTGTCTGTCTTCAGTCACCCAGACCTTACGTATACTTCCTTTTTCCTTTTAGCTAGTCTCTCAATTTCACTGTCATCCATGGTTCCCTAATCTTGCTATTTCTATCCCTCATTTTCACAGGAACATATCTCTCCTGCACTCTAATCAATCTCTCTTTAAAAGCCTCCCACATATTGAATGTGGATTTCCCTTCAAACAACTGCTCCCAATCTACATTCCTCAGCTCCTGCCGAATTTTAGTATAGGTGGCCTTCCCCCAATTTAGCACTCTTACTTTAGGGCCACTCTCATCTTTGTCCATGAGTATTCTAAAACTTACAGAATTGGGATCACTATTCCCAAAGTAATCCCCGACTGAAACTTCAACCACCTGGCTGGGCCCACTCCCCAACACCAGGTCCAGTCTGGCCCCTTCCCGAGTTGGACTATTTACGTACTGCTCTAGAAAACCCTTCTGGATGGTTCTTACAAATTCTGCTCCATCTAAACCTCGAACACTAAGTGAATCCCAGTCATTGTTGGGAAAATTAAAATCTCCTATCACCACCACCCTGTTGTTCCTACATCTTTCCATAATCTGTTTACATATTTGTTCCTCTATCTCATACTCGCTGTTGGGAGGCCTGTAATACAGCCCCAACATTGTTACCGCACCCTTCCTATTTCTGAGCTCTGCCCATATTGCCCCACTGTTCAAGTCCTCCATAGTGCCCTCCTTCAGCACAGCTGTGATATCCTCTCCGGCCAGTAATGCAACTCTTTCACCCCTTTTACCTCTCTCTCTATCCAACCTGAAGCATCTATATCCTGGGATATTTAGTTGCCAATCATGCCCTTCCCTCAACCAAGTCTCAATCATACTCCCAGGTACTAATCCAAGCCCTAAGTTCATCTGCCTTACTTAGTACGCTTCATACATTAAAACAAATGCACCTCAGACCACCTGTCCCTTTACGTACATCATCTGCTCCCTGCCTACTCATCACCTTAGTCACGCTGACTTCATGATCTAACCACCTGACCGGGCTCATTCCCCAACACCAGGTCCAGTCTGGCCCCTTCCCGAGTTGGACTATTTACGTACTGCTCTAGAAAACCCTTCTGGATGGTTCTTACAAATTCTGCTCCATCTAAACCTCGAACACTAAGTGAATCCCAGTCATTGTTGGGAAAATTAAAATCTCCTATCACCACCACCCTGTTGTTCCTACATCTTTCCATAATCTGTTTACATATTTGTTCCTCTATCTCATACTCGCTGTTGGGAGGCCTGTAATACAGCCCCAACATTGTTACCGCACCCTTCCTATTTCTGAGCTCTGCCCATATTGCCTCACTGCTCGTGTCCTCCATAGTGCCCTCCTTCAGCACAGCTGTGATATCCTCTCTGGCCAGTAATGCAACTCTTCCACCCCTTTTACCTCTCTCTCTATCCAACCTGAAGCATCTATATCCTGGGATATTTAGTTGCCAATCATGCCCTTCCCTCAACCAAGTCTCAATAATAGCAGTACTATCATACTCCCAGGTACTAATCCAAGCCCTAAGTTCATCTGCCTTACTTAGTACGCTTCTTACATTAAAACAAATGCACCTCAGACCACCTGTCCCTTTACGTACATCATCTGCTCCCTGCCTACTCTTCACCTTAGTCACGCTGACTTCATTATCTTGTTCCTTACAGGCTTTAGTTACTCACTCCTTCCTGTCCACTAACCTCCTCATTTGGTTCCCATCCTTCTGCCACATTAGTTTAAACCCTCCCCAAAAGCGTTAGCAAAAGCACCCCCAAGGACATTGGTTACAGTCCAGCCCCGGTGTGGACTGTCCAATTTGTACTAGTCCCACACCCCCAGGACCGGTCCTAATGTCCCAAAAAATCTGCACCCCTCCCTCCTGCACCATCTCTCAAGTCATGCATTAATCCTGATTATTCTATCATTCCTACTCCGACTAGCACTTGGCACTGATAGCAATCCTGAGATTGCTACCTCTGAGGTCCTATCTTTTAATTTATTTCCTAACTCTCTAAATTCACCTTATAGGATCTCCTCCCATTTTTTACCTATATCATTGGTGCCTACATGCACCACGACAACTGGCTGTTCACCCTCCCCCTTGAGAATTTTCTGCAGTCAATCCGAGACATCCCTGACCCATGCACCTGGGAGGCAACGTACCATTTGGGGATATTGTTTACAACCATAGAAACGCCTATCTACTCCCCTTACAATTGAATTCCCTATGACGACAGCCCTTCCACTCTTTTTCCCGCCCTTCTGATCCTAATCTGCGGTGTGGCCAATTCACTAAACATGCTATCCACAGCTCCCGCAGCATCACGGGTGCTTCAAAGTGAGTCCATCCACAGCTCCAGAGCTGTCATGTGGTCTAACAAGAGCTGCAACTGGACACACCTCCTGCACGTGAAGGAGCCAGGGGCATCAGCCGTGTACCTGAGCTCCCACATTGAGTAAGAGAGCATATTCGGAAATTTAATGGGATTAAAACCCAATAATTCCCCCCCCCCCCCGGCATGATGCCCTGCATCCCAGAGTACTTAAGTCCCTATAAATATTGGATGCATTCGTGATCATTTTCCAGCATTCAGTAGAATCTGGAAGAGTTCCAATAGACTGGAGGGGAGCTAATGTAACACTTAAAAAAAGGAAGGAGAGAGAAAATGGGGAATTATGGGCAGGTTAGCGTGATATTGGTGATGGGGAAAATACTGGAGTAAACCATTAAGGATTTAATAACTGAGCATTTGGAAAGCAGTGACAGAATTGGACCTAGTCAGCATAGATTCACTAAAGGAAGTCTGCTGCAATGTTTTGAGGATATGATCAGTAGAGTGGACAATGGTGAATCAGTAGATGTTGCAAAGGCTTTTGACAAGGTTCCATATGACAGATTAAAGCTCGTGGTATTGGAGGGTATGTATAGACATTGACAGACAACTGCTTGACAGACAGCAGGCAGAGAGTCAGGATAAACAGGTCCTTTTCAGTGTGGCAGGCACGAGGTGAGTGGAGTGGTACAGGGTTCAGTGCTGGGACCTCAGCTGTTCAAAATATCTATTAATTTGGAAGAAGGAATTGAATGCAATATCTCCAAATGTGCAGATGACACTAAGCTGGGTGGCAGTGTGCGCTGTGAGGAGGATGCTAACAGGCTGCAGGGTGACTTGGACAGACTGGCTGAGTGGGCAACTGCAATATAATGTGGATAAATGTGAGGTTATCCATTTTGGTCACAAAAACAGGAAGGCAGATTATGATCTGAATGGTGGCAGTTTAGGAAAAGCTGACGAGACCTGGGTGTCATGGTGGAACAGTTGCTGAAGGTTGGCATAGAGGTGGCATGCTGACCTTCATAGCGAGAGGATGCCTTGCGGCAGTTACACGGGACCTTGGTGAGGCTGGGCCTTGAATGTTATTTGCAATTTGATCTCTTGGTCTGAGGAAGGACATTCCTGCTATTGAGAGAGTTCAGGGAAGGTTCACCAGACTGATTCTGGGATGACAGGATTGACATATGAGGAAAGACTAGATAGATTGGGTTTGTATTTGCTGGAGTTCAGAAGAGTGGGAGGGATCTCATAGAAACATATAAGATCCTGATGGGACTGGACAGGCTAGATGCTGGATGAATGTCTCTGATGTTGGGGAATTCCAGAATAAGGAGTCACAGTCTAAGAATAAGGGCAAAACCATTCAGGACTGAGATAAGGAAGAAATTCTTCACTCAGAGTTGCGAACCTGTGGAATTCTCTCCCACAGGAAGTTGCTGGGGCCAGTTCATTAAATTTATTCAAGAGGGAGCTGGGTGTGACCCTTGCAGCTAAAGGGATCAAGGGGGTATTGGGGGAGGGCGGGAATAGGATACTGAGATTGCATGATCAGTCATGAGCGTACTGAATAGTGATACAGGCTCGAAGGGCCAAATGGCCTACTCCTACACCTATTGTCAATGTTTCTATGTTTTATCTTATCTAAGAGAACAATGGGATCTCGATCAACTGGGCCAGTGGGCCAAGGAGTGGCAGATGGTGTTTAATTTAGATGAGTGTGAGGTGTTGCATTTTGGGAAGACAAACCAGGGAAGGACTTATACAGTTAATGGTAGGGCCCTGGGGAGTGTTGTTGAACAGAGAGACTGAGTGGTTCAGATACATAGTTCTGTGGAAATGGCATCACAGGTAAACAAGGCCGTGAAGGAGCTGTTTACGTGGAACATTACAGCGCAGGACAGGCCCTTCGGCCCTTGATGTTGCGCCAAACTGTGGAACCAATCTGAAGCCCATCTAACCTACACTATTCCATTATCATCCGTATGATTATCCAATGACCATTTAAATGCCTTTAAAATTGGTGAGCTAACTACTGTTGCAGTGCCCCTTCCTACTCTCTCAGTAAAGAATCTAACTCTGACATCTGACCTAAATCTATCACCCCTCAATTTAAAGCTATGTCCCATCATGCTAGCCATCCCATCCAAGGAAAAAGGCTCTCACTGTCCACCCAATCTAATCCTCTGAATATCTTATATGTCTCATTAAGTCACCTCTCAACCTTCTTCTCTCTAACAAAAACAGCCTCAAGTCCCTCAGCCTTTCCTCATAAGGCCTTCCCTCCATACCAGGCAACATCCTAGTAAATCTCCTCTGAACCCTTTCCAAAGCTTCCACATCCTCCCTATAATGCGGTGACCAGAACTCTACACAATACTCCAAATGTGGTCACTCCAGAGCTTTGTACAGCTGCAGCATGACCTCGTGGCTACGAAACTCAATCCCTCTACTAATAGAAGCTAACACACCGTATGCCTTCTTAACAACCCTATCAACTTTCAAGGATTGATGTACCTGGACACCGAGATCTCTCTGTTCATCTACACTGCCAAGAATCTTACCATTAGCCCAGGACTCTGCATTCCTATTACTCCTTACAAAGTGAATCACTTCACACTTTTCCGCATTAAATTCCATTTGCCAACTCTCAGCCCAGCTCTGCAGCTTATCTATGTCTCTCTATAACCTACAAAATCCTTCATTACTATCCACAACTCTACCGACTTTAGTGTCATCGGCAAATTTACTAACCCATCCTTCTACGCCCTCATCCAGGTCATTTATAAAAATGACAAACACCAGTTGACCCAAATCAGATCCCTGCGATACCCCACTAGTAACTGAACTCCAGGATGAACATTTCCCAACAACCATCACCCTCTGTCTTTTTTCAGCTAGCCAATTTCTGATCCAAACCACTAAATCACCCTCTATCCCATGCTTCTGTATTTTGTGCAATAGCCTACCATGGGGAACCTTATCAAACACCTTACAGAAATCCAAATACACCACATCAACTGCTTTACCCTCATCCATCTGTTTGATCACCTTCTCAAAGAACTCAAAGAGGTTTGTGAGGCATGACCTACCCTTCACAAAACCATGTTGACTATCCTTAATCAACTTACTCAACTTTAGATGACTATAAATCCTATCTCTTATAACCCTTTCCAACACTTTACCCACAACCGAAGTAAGGCTCACTCATGTATAATTACCACGGTTGTATCTAGTTCCTTCATCAACAAAGGAACGATGTTTGCCTCCAGTCTTCTGGCACTATTTACATGCTCCACGGGTTACAGCATTGAGTACAGGAGACATTGATACAGCCATACTTTGTGTACTGCGTACAATTCTGGATGTTGTGCTATAGGAAGGACCAGATTTACAAGGATGTTGCTGAGATTGGAAGGTTTCAGGTACAGGGAGAGGCTAGGTAGTCTGAGGGGTGACCTTATAAAGATTTATAAAATCACAAGAGGCATAGATAATGTGAGTGATGTGCCAGTAAATCACAGAATCACAGAGTGTTACAGTACAGAATGAGCTTATTCATCCTATCACTGCATCTGTCTCCTGGTGCCAACCTGCTGTATTGTCCCCCTCACCTCCAGCCCATATCCCTGCACACCCTGTTTCTATCCAACTAGTCATCCAATGCCCCTCTCTGAAGCCAAAGAACGCGCCTCCACCACATTTCCAAGCAGTGCTTTCCATGCCCTAACTACTCACTGGGTGACAATGGTTTTTGCTCACTTCACCCTCACTTTACTTACACATTACTTCAAATCTATGCCCCTTTACATTTAGACCATAGAGCATGAAAACAGGCTATTTGGTCCAACTTGCCCATGCTGACCAGTACCATTTGCCTGCATTTGGCCTATACCTCTTTAAACCTTTCATATCCATCCCTGTCCAAATGTCTTTTAAATGTTGTAACTATGCTGCCTCTATCACTTCCTCTAGTAACTCATTCCATACACATGCAACTCTCCATGTGAAAAAAAAATGCTCCCTTTTAAATCTTACCCCTCTCACCTTAAACCTATGTGCTCTAATTTTGGACTCCCCTACCCTGGGGAAAAGGCCTTTGCTATTCATCTTATCTCTGCCCCTCGTGGTTTTATAAACTTCAGCCTCCAATGCACGCGGGAAAAAAGCCTCAGCTGATTCAGCCTCTCCTTCTAACTCAAACCCTCCAGTCCCGTCAACGATCTTGCAAACCTTTCCTGCACCCTTTCCAGTTGAACTGCATCCTTCCAGGATGACCAGAATTGTACGCAGTTATTGTGCCACAGACAAGGTTAACATTGCACAACAATCCTGTAAGAGTTGGGCGGCATGGTGGCACAGCAGTTAGCACTGCTGCCTCACAGCGCTAGAGACCCAGGTTCAATTCCCGCCTCAGACTGTGTGGAGTTTGCACATTCTCCCCGTGTCTGCGTGGGTTTCCTCCGGGTGCTCCGGTTTCCTCCCACAGTCCAAAGATATACAGGTTAGGTGAATTGGCCATGCTAAATTGCCCGTAGTGTTAGGTGAAGGGGTAAATGTAGGGGAATGGGTCTGGGTGGGTTACGCTTTGGCGGGGCGGTGTAGACTTGTTGGGCCGAAGGGCCTGTTTCCACGCTGTAAGTAATCTAATCTAATAATAAACTCCAAGATTCTCAGGTAGCAGAACGCCAAACACCCACAAGGATTAAACACACCCAGAGACAGATGCTGTTGGTTGGAACTGCAGCCAGGCCGCAAGACGTAACTTGCTTCCTTGAGGGGCCTCATTTGGGTTGGTACAATAACATGTAAATCATTGCTTCAGTATTTGGTTGTCTGTGAGATTTCCTGATAAGCAGCTGAATGAAAGGTAGCTTGTGGTAATTTGGACACAGCAACAATTGTGCAAACTTCAGCAGTCATGATTTTGAGATGCCAATGTTGTTCTGGGGTGGGCAAAATTAAAAAAATCTCACAACACCAGGTTATAGTCCAACAGGTTTAATTGGAAGCACACTAGCTTTCGGAGCGACACTACCACCTGATGAAGGAGCAGTGCTCCAAAAGCTAGTGTGTTTCCAATTAAACCTGTTGGACTATAACCTGGTGTTGTGAGATTTTTAACTTTAGCAGTGATACCTGTTATCTGTCAGCACAGTTGACTGATCTACTGATATCTGATCGACTGTCCCTCCCCTTAGTCTCACAGCAGTATCCAATTTCCCTGAGTCATTAAGACTCCACCCACCCACCCACCCCATCCCCACACTCAGCACATCTGCAATCTTTCCAACTGCTTCAACTTGGCATTTCTTTTTCCTTTCTTAGAATCTATTGTACTCTAATGTTACCAACACTGAAAAAAATAAGCGAGAGGTGTCAATTTTATTTCCAGATCTACAGATTTCCAATCTGCCCAATGCAGATGTCCTATCATCACCTATACCCTCCCAGCTGCCCAATATTGAGTCTGACCTCTCCTACTTGTCACTGAGAGGGATACAGATACATATGTTATCCCTTATTTTTTCATTCTCATGTGGCAATGCAAATATTTGTGCATATATCAATGTGACCTATCAGAAGTGGGATGTTTGTCAATGTTCAGCACAATACGTTACTCCTCAGATACGGAAGCAGTCTGTGTGCAAATACAGCAAAATGGGGACAATATCCAGGCTGGGGCAGTGAAGTGGCGAGTAAGATTTGCATCACACTAATGCCAGGCAATGACCATTTCCAGTAAGAGACAATCTAACAACTGCCCCTTGATATGTAATGGCAGCACCTTCACTGAATTACACCTGACAATGTGGAAAATTGGGGCAGGTCAGGCAGCATCCCAGGGGCAGGAGAATTCCTGATGAGCTTATGCCCGAAACATCGATTCTCCTGCTCCTTCGATGCTGTCTGACTTGCTGTGCTTTTCCAGCACCACACTCTCGACTCTGATCTCCAGCTCACTTCCAATCCTCAATTTCTCCTAACGTGGAAAATTGCCCAGTTATGTCCAGTACATCCAAAGCTGGACAAAACCAACCTGGTCAATTACCACCCCATTATCAGTCTACTCTCAATCATGAATAAAATGATGGGATGTGTCATCAATAGCACTATCCAGTAACACCTGCTCAGCAGGTTTTGCTCAGCGACGCCCAGTTTGGGTTATGTCGGGGCCATTTAGCTCCTAATCTCATTACAGCCTTAGTTCAAACACAGACAAAAGAGCTGAACTCCAGAGGGGAAGTGACAGTGACAGCCCTTGACATTAAAGCCACATTTGACTGAGTGCCACATCAAGGAGCCCTGGGAAAACTGGAATCAATAGTTATCAGGAGGGCCGGGGTGGGGGGGGGTGGAATCTCCATTAGTTGGAGTCATACTTGGAACATGGGAAGATGGTTATGGTTGTAAGAGGTCAGTCATCTCAGTTCCAGGACATCTCTGCAGGACTTCCTCAGCCCAAACATCTCCAGCTACTTCAACAGTGTGACCATCCCTCCAGGTCTGCTGGGGATGTTGACCAATGACTGCACAATGTTCAGTATCATTCACCATTCCTCAGCGAGATAGCAGTCCGTGTTCGAATGCAACAAAATCTGCACAATATCCAGGCTTGGACTGACAAGTGGCAAAGTTACATTTGCACCAGGAGGCAATGAGCTCCAATAAGCTAGCCACACCCATACCTCACAAATCAATCAAAAAGGAAAACATTTCTGCTCTATGCAACTTGTTGCACATTCTGTTTGCATCTGCCACTCCCTCTGGCAGTTCATTCCATAAATGAGCCACCCTCAGTATCTCTATGCAAGCAGAATATGTGATTGTATGCAACATATCATGTATCATGTTCAAGAATATAAATGAATGGTTTTTCACTTGAAGCTGTGAAATACACTGCCTTTCACACCAAAAGTGATTACTTGCACATTTCAGTTTCCTCACTAGCTTGAATGCAATTCATTGTGTTCCTGAAAAGAAAATTGCTGCAAGCCACACTTTGTTGATGCAGTTCCTCAATTTAACATAAACGACGCATTATAATTTATTATCCAGAGATGAATCTTCGAGGAATTAAAGTCACAAGGAGTGGAGGCATGTACTCACCAATCCCGAAAAGAACAGGGAAAGAAAGCATTTTCCAGGGAGAATACCACATGGCATCACAAATCCCCCCACCACGATTCCTTTCCTGCTTGCCTTCCTGACTAGTTGAAGTGAACGGATGTGACGAGCTTGCTGCAACAGAATATGTGATTGTATGCAACATATCATGTATCATGTCAGACTTGCTCCCACTCGTCAGATCATATCATGTCATACTTGTCTGTACTTGTGCACCATTTTAGGACAAGTCTTTACTAAAGGGCAATAAAACATTATTTAAATTGTATTATTGTTTTCTGGTTGAGTGTGTGGTGTTGGAAGAGCACAGCAGGTCAGGCAGCATCCTCAGATCCTTTTTCTGCTTGGATGCTGCCTGACCCGCTGTGCTTTCCCAGCACCACACTGTCAACTCTAATCTCCATCATCTACAAGCCTCACTTTCACCTATCTTTTTTTTCCCCCAGTTTATACCAGAAGACTGTGAAATAGAGAATCTGCAAGGACCATCAGCCAAGATGACTAATCAAAATAACAAGACTTAGGAGCCTCATGGGGAATACCAAAGCATGCGGCGGCTCAGTGGTTAGCACTGATGCCTCAAAGTGCCAGCAACGTGGGTTCAATTCCAGCCTCAGGCACTGTATGCACGTTCTCCCTGTGCGTTCCTGTTGGATGGTCCAGTGTCCTCCCACAGATTGAAGCTGTGCACTTGAAGTGAATTGGCCATGCTAAATTGTCCTGCAGTGCACAGACTAGGGGGATTAACCATGGCAGATGTGGGGATAGGTGGAGGACTGGGTCTGAGTGAAATCTTTTTGAACAGTCGAAGCATTTCAATGGCTGAATGGCCTCCCTCCACATTGAAGGGGCTCAGTGACTCTCTGCTTGCAATACAGAATGAAACCAATAGCATGGGTTCAATTCCCACACCAGCTGAGGTTACCATGAAAGACTTACCTTCTCAACCTCTGCCCTCATCTGAAGGATAGTGACCCTCAGATTAAATCACTATCAGTCATCTCTCTCATGAGACCCTTTGGTCTGGCAAACCAATGTTCTCTTTTTGTGCAAATATCAGGCATTGGTATTATGTTAGGCCTTAAGAAGTAGGAGTGGAATTAGCCCATTCAGCCCCATCAAGTTACATCTGCTGTTTATTGAGATGAGACCATAAGATGTGGGAGCAGCATTGGGCTATTCAGCCCATAAAGTCTGCTCCACCGTTTGATCATGGCTGATATGTTTCTCAACCCCACTCTCCTGCCTTACAGATTACATTACAGTGTGGAAACAGGCCCTTCGGCCCAACAAGTCCACACCGCCCCGCCGAAGCGCAACCCATCCATACCCCTACATTTACCCCTTACCTAACACTACGGGCAATTTAGCATGGCCAATTCACCTGACCTGCACATCTTTGTACCTGACCTGCACATCTTTGTGACTGTGGGAGGAAACCGGAGCACCCGGAGGAAACCCACGCAGACACGGGGAGAACGTGCAAACTCCACACAGTCAGTCGCCTGAGGCAGGAATTGAACCCGGGTCTCTGGCGCTGTGAGGCAGCAGTGCTAACCACTGTGCCACCGTGCCTTCTCCTCATAACCCTTGGCCTTCTTACCAATCAAGAGCGTGTCTCGCTCTGTCTTAAAGACGCTCAATGGCTTGGCCTCAACAAGCTTCTGCAGCAATCAGTTCCACAGATTCACCACCATCTGGATGAAGACATTCCTCCTCATCTAAAATTCCGAAGGCTCATCCCATCACTCTGAGGTTGTGCCCTCAGATCCTAATCTCGCCCAATAGGGGAAAAATCTTCTCTATGCCCACTCTATCCAGGTCTCTTATTTTTTTTTGTAAGTTTCAATCAGATGCCCCCCCCCCTTATCTTTCTAATCTCCATCAACTAGACCCAGAGTCCTCACCAGCTCCTCATAGTACATGCCCTTCATCCCCGGGATCATTCTTGTCAACCTCCTTTGGACCTTCTCAAATGCCAACACATTCTTCTTTAGCTATGGGGTCCAAACATTGCTCACAATATTCCGAATGCAATCTGACCAGAGCCTTATACAGCTAAAGCAGTACATCTCTGCTCCTGTATTCTAGCTCTCTTGGAATGAACACTAACATTGCACTTGCCTTCCTAACTGCCACTGAACTGGCAATTTAACCCGAAGAAAATCCCAAACCAGAACTCCCAGGTACTTTTGTGTTTCAGATTTCCAAAGCCTTTCCCAGTTAGAAAATACTCCAGGGCTTTTATTGTCCCTGAAAAACCTCATTGTTTCCTATATTGTATTCCATCTTCCATTTCTTAATCCACTTTCCTAGCCTGTCCAAGTCCTGCTACAGCCTCCCCACTTCCTCAACATTACCTGTCCCTCTATCTATCTTTGTGTCACCTGCAAATTTGGCCACAGTGCCCTCAGTTCCTTCATTCAGATCAATCACGTGAATGGATGTGATCCCAATACTGACCCCTGTGGAATTCCACTAGTCGCTGGTTGCCGAGCTGAAAAAGGCCCCTTTTTTTGCTATCTCTGCCTTCCAGAAGAAAGTGAGGACTGCAGATGCTGGAGATCAGAGCTGAAAATGTGTTGCAGGAAAAGCGCAGCAGGTCAGGCAGCATCCAAGGAGCAGGAGAATCGACGTTTTGGGCATGAGCCCTTCTTCAGGATTCCTGAAGAAGGGCTCATGCCCGAAACGTCGATTCTCCTGCTCCTTGGATACTGCCTGACCTGCTGCGCTTTTCCAGCAACACATTTTCAGCTCTATCTCTGCCTTCTGCCAGTCAGCTAATGCTCTGTCCATGCCAGTACATTGCCTCGAACACCATTGGCTGTTATCTTATTCTGCAGCCTCCTGTGCGGCACTTTGTGAGAGGCTTTCTGGAAATCCAAATAGATCATGTCCACTGGCTCTCCTTTGTCTAACTTGCTCATTACCTCCTCACAGAGTTCTAACAGATTTGTCGGGCACGTTCTCCCCTTGACGAAGCCACGCTGATTCAGTCCTATTTACCATGCACTTCCAAGTGTTCTGCAATGATTGTGGCTGATCTGATCATCCTTAACTCTGCTTTCCTGCCTTTTGGCTCCCATAACCCTTGACTCCATTCCTAATTAAAAATCTCTCTATCTGAGTGAAAACCAAAAGAACTGCGGACGTTTGAAATCAGAAACAAGGACAGAACTTGCTAGAAAATATCAGTGAGTGTAAATCTACAATAGTGAGTAGAGTGGGTGCTTTTTTGACTATATATTTTATTGTGATCTGTGTCTTGATTAAAAATATAAAATTGAAGGATGAAGTTAGCCTGAAGCAGTGTTTTCTTTAAGAGTAGTAAGACTGCACTCACTTTCTGTTGTCTTCTCGTTTCTGTGTCTGCATGTCATGATCTGATACTTTTCATGAGCTGTGATTAGTGTACTGGGCATCAGTTTTCACACATTCGCAAAGTGTGGCCATGCTTCTGTATTAGTCAGTCGCTCAATTAGCATGTGAAGAATGCTGGTTTTCATCAACTCCGGGCTGACAATAAAGCATGCGATTCATTCAGACAGTGTGCTGCTCATTCTTTACCACTGTCTTTCACAGCGCATGCGTGTCACCTTAAATTGAAGAGATGACTTTAGGAAATTTTGGTTCAAAGTTCTGCTGCTTGACATGAACGAGACTTTATCTATTGCCTTCGGGTCAGGACATGTCAAGGGCATGTCTTTTTGCATCTGTCATTCTGTGTCGATGCAATTTGGATAACTTCCATTAAATTATATCTATTGTCCACTATATGATAGTTTATTAAATCAATCTGTACCCATTGATGTTTGAATAGAGGATACTTTCTGTATCTTTTCATGTCAATATTTGCCTTCCTTAATTTATTTATAAAAGTATTTATTTTGTCAATTTGTACCTTTCAGTCACTTCCCATTTCAATTCCTCTTCCTATTCCCTCTCTGACATTACCATCCTCCTCCATTGCCATAGTGAACCAGCCTGCAAATTGGAGGAACAGCACCTCATCTTCCGCCTGGGCAGCCTACAGCCCGGACGACTCAACATTGAGTTCTCCG
Source organism: Chiloscyllium plagiosum (assembly GCF_004010195.1). Lineage (NCBI taxonomy): Eukaryota > Metazoa > Chordata > Chondrichthyes > Orectolobiformes > Hemiscylliidae > Chiloscyllium > Chiloscyllium plagiosum. Next base: position 2,795,527 of record NC_057721.1, on the reverse strand, counting down.
ATTTCAAATAGCCTCTCTTCCCATCCCCCGACTCCCTTCCCAGCCCCTCCTCCTTCTGTCCATTCCTCTGACCGACCCTTCCTTCCAGCCACCAGCCGAATTTATTCCTCTCATCGACTAATCAAGCTGTAACCCTCTCCCTGTGTTCACTTATCACTACCTCACCACCCTGCCCGTCTTTTCACCCGAAACCTTCCCCCACCCCCCACTCTATCTGCAGCTCCCCTCACCCCACCCCTCCAATTCTGAAGGAGGGTTAAACCCAAAATGTTGACTTCTCCCCCTCCTGATGCTGCCTGGCTTGTTGTGTTCTTCCAGCCTCCTGCCTGTCTACTTTGGATTCCAGCATCTTTGTGTCTCTAACTACCCGATGCAAGCAGGTATGTGGATCTATGAATTTATTGATTGCTGTTCCAGCTGGCTGCTTGTGAGAGTAGTAATCAATCTGTACCTGTCCATTTCTGCTGTGTGGATCTGTAAATATAGTTATCAAATTCTCACCATTAGTCTCCGCTATGTGAATGTGTCAATCTACATACTGATCTGTCCTGTCAGCTTATGTATATGAATCGGAGAGGATAGTTATAAATCTGTAACTGCCAGTTTTGGCAACATGAATGTGTGAGTACAGTTACCAATCTATGCTCTGTCAATATGTGAGTGAACTTATCAATTGTTACATGGCAGTTTCTGCACTGTAAATATGCAAGGGTAACTGTCATAGAGTCATAGAGCTAAACACCATGGAAACAGACCCTTTGGGCCTACGCCTGCATACCGATCAGATATCCTCAATTAATCCAATTCCATTTGCCAGCATTTGGCCTAAATTTTTATAAACCCCTCCTATCCACCCGCACCTTTTAAATGTTATAATTGTATTACCCTCCACTACTTCCTCTGTCAGCTCATCCCATATACGCACCACCCTCTGCATGGAAAAGATTTCTCTTAGGTCCCTTTTATATGTTTCCCCTCTCACCCTTTCATTTACTCCGTTCTTGGATGTGTATGGTGAGCGTTTATTACCCGTCTCTAGTTGCCCTTGAGATGGTGATGATAAGCTGCCTTCTTGAACCACTGCAATCCACCTGCTGGTGGTTGCCCCATAATGCCCTTAGGGAGAGAATTCCACAATTTTGACCCACAATCTTGAGTATTGGACACCCCAATCTGGGAAAAAAAGACTTTGGTTAATCACCCTATCCATACCCCTTATGATTTTATAAACCTCTATAAGGTCACCCCTCAACTTCTGACACTCCAGGGAAAATAGCCCCATCTTATTCAGCCTCTCCCTATAGCTCAAACCCTCCACCACTGGCTACATGCTTATAAATCTGTTTTGCACCCTTTCATGTTTAACAACGTGTATCCTATAGAGGGAAAGCAGAAGGTTTACAGATAACATAACAGACACCCAGCAGTGAGTTACAGACTGGAATCTAGTCAAGTGTTTTGTGTTGTTTATATATGGAATAATAGATCCCTGGGAGTGAGTTGCAGACTGAAATTTAATTGAGGGGTCCAGGGTGGTTTATATCTAGAATAACAAGTATTCAGAATGTGAGCATGAGGGGTATAGTTAGTAAGTTTAACAATGTGCATCCTATAGAGGGAGAGCAGAACTGAATGCAGTATTCAAAAAGTGGTCTAGCCAATGTTCTGTACAGTTGCAACATGACATCCCAACTCCTATACTCAATGCACTGACCAATGTACCAAATGATTTCTTCATGACACTGTCTACCTGTGACTCCACCTTCAAGTAACCATGAATTTGCACTCCAAATTCTTTTTGTCTAGCAGCACGCTCCAGGAACCTACCATTAAGTGTCTAAGTCCCGTCCTGATTTGCTTCACCAAAATGCAACACCTCACATTTATCAAAGTGCACCTGTCAGGTTATGCCGAATGAATGGCAGTTAGTTACCAAGCTGTCCCTGTCCAATTCTGCTTTATGAATGTTTGAGCCATTAGAAATCTGTGCCTGTCAGATTCTCCTCTATGTATCCGAGAATGCCGTTGTAATTCTATCCCAGTCACTTTCTGGTTTCTGAATATGTGAATGTATTTATCATTCTCTCCCTGTCAATTTTAGCCACATGGTTGTGTGAGCATAGTTCTCAATCTCCACCTGTCAGTTTTTGCTCTATGAATATCTAACTATTCGTATCAATATGAGCATGTCAGTTTTTGCGATGGGAATGTGTGAGCACAGTTCTCATTCTGTCTCAGTCTAAATCTGTATGTATACTTATCAATCTTTCCTTGTCAGTTTCTGCTAATTGGACACTTGGGTGAAAGTTAGAGACTGGAGTCTAATTGAGTCATTCAGAGTGGTTTGTATATGGAATAAGAGAACCGCGGGAGTGAGTTAGAGCCTGAAATCTAATCAAGGGGTTCAGGTGGTTTGCATATAGAATGATAGATACCCGGGTGTGAGTTGCAGACTGGAATCTAATCAAGTGGTTCAGGGTAGTGTGTATGTAGAATAACAGATACTGGGGAATGAGGGGCAGAATCAAGGAGTTCCATATACAGAGTAACAGATCCACAGGAGTGAGTTTCAGACTGGAATTTAATGAAGGTGTTTGGCGTGATTTATATAGAGAATAGCTGATCCTGAGAGTGAGTTACAGACTGACATCTAATCGAAGGGTTCAGTGTGGTTTATATCCCCAGGAGGGAGTTAGAGACTGGAGTCTAATTGAGGGTTTCAGGATGGTTCATGTATAAAATAACAGATTTCTGGGAGTGAATTGCAGACTATACTATAATCAAGGGGTTCTGGGTGGTTTTTGCATAGAATAACAGATACCCGGGAGTGAGTTGGAGACTGGAATGTATTCAAGGGGCTATGGATGGGTTAAATATAGAATATCACATTGCCGGGAATGAGTTTCAGACTGGAAATGAATTGAGGAGTTCAGGATGGTTTACGTATCGAATAACAAATCCCTGGGAGTCATTTACAGACTGGAATGTAATCGAGTGGTTCGGGAAGGTTTACAGATAAAATAACAGATACCCAGCAGTGAGTTACAGATTGGAATCTAGTCAAGTATTTTGTGTTGTTTATATATGGATTAATAGATCCCTGGGAGTGAGTTGCAGACTGCAATCTAATTGAGGGGTCCAGGGTGGTTTATATCTAGAATAACAAGTATTCAGAATGTGAGCATGAGGGGTATAGTTAATAAGTTTGCAGATGACACCAAAATTGGAGGTGTAGTGGACAGCGAAGGTTACCTCAGATTACAACAAGATCTTGATCAGATAGACCAATGGGCTGAGAAGTGGCAGATGGAGTTTAATTCAGATAAATGCGAGGTTCTGCATTTTGGGAAAGCAAATCTTAGTAGAACTTATACACTTAATAGAACATAGAACATACAGCGCAGTACAGGCCCTTTGGCCCTCGATGTTGCGCCGATCCAAGCCCACCTAACCTACACTAGCCCACTATCCTCCATATGCCCATCCAATGCCCGTTTAAATGCCCATAAAGAGGGAGAGTCCATCACTGCTACTGGCAGGGCATTCCATGAACTCACGACTCACTGAGTAAAGAATCTACCCCTAACATCTGTCCTATACCTACCACCCCTTAATTTAAAGCTATGCCCCCTCGTAATAGCTGACTCCATACGTAGAAAAAGGTAAGGTCCTAGGGAGTGTTGATGAACAAAGAGATCTTGGAATCCAGGTTCATAGCTCCTTGAAAGTGGAGTCGCAGGTAGATAGGATAGTGAAGAAGGCGTTTGGTATGCTTTCCTTTATTGGTCAGAGTATTGAGTACAGGAGTTGGGAAGTCATGTTGTGGCTATACAGGACATTGGTTAGGCCACTGTTGGAATATTGCACGCAATTCTAGTTTCCTTCTTATCGGAAAGATGTTGTGAAACTTGAATGGGTTCAGAAAAGATTTACTGTTGTGAAACTTGAATGGGTTCAGAAAAGATTTACAAGGATGTTGCCAGGGTTGAAGGATTTGAACTATTGGGAGAGGCTGAACAGGCTGGGGCTGTTTTCCCTGGAGCATCAGAGGCTGAGGGGTGACCTTATAGAGGTTTACAAAATTTTGAGGGGCATGGATAGGATAAAAAGACAAAGTT
>NC_057721.1:2787310-2790977 GCF_004010195.1 Chiloscyllium plagiosum | reverse complement strand
TGTGGGATGAGCTGCCAGAGGAAGTGGTGGAGGCTGGTACAATTGCAACATTTAAGAGGCATTTGGATGGGTATATGAATAGGCAGGGTTTGGAGGGACATGGGCCGGGTGCTGGCAGGTGGGACTAGATTGGGTTGGGATATCTGGCCGGCATAGACGGGTTGGACCGAAGGGTCTGTTTCTGTGCTGTATGAAATCTAACAAGGGAGTCGCACAGGGAATGGGATTTGGGAATAACGAATACCTGGGAGTGAGTTACAGATTGGAATCTAATCCATGGGTTCAGGGCAGTTTATGTATGGAAGAACAGATCCCTGCGAGGGTCTTACGATCCAAGACTCTGCAATTTGCAAAGCAAGATCATTCCCTCCGTGACTCCCTTGTTAGGTCCACGCTCCCTGGAATCTAATCGAGGGGTCTGGGGTTTTTTTATATACAGAACAGCAAATACCCAGGACAGGTTACAGACCAGAAGCAAATCGAGGTGTTCGGGGTTGTTTGTATATAGAATAATAGATACCCAGGAGGAAGGTACAGTCAGGAATCTAATTGAGAGGCTCAGAGTGGTTTAGAGATGGAATAACAGATTCCTGGAAGTGAGTTACAGACTGAAATCTAATCAAGCGGTTTAGGGTGGTAGATTTAGAGAGTAACACGCACCTAGGAGTGAGTTACAGACTGGAATCTAATCCAGGGGTTCAGGGCGGTTGATGTATAGAATAACAGATACCTGGATTGGAGTTATAGACTGAAATCTAATCGAGGGGTTCCACAAGGTTCATATATAGAATAATTGATCTCCAGGAGTGAGTTACAGACAGGAATCTACTTGAGGGTATCGAAGTAGCTTAAATACAATACAACAGATACCCGGGACTGAGTTGCAGACTGGAATCTAATCGAAGGGTTCAGGGTGGCGTATATGTAGAATAATAGATCCCCAGGAGTGAGTTACAGACAGGAATTTATTAGAGGGGCTAGGGGAAGCTTAGATATAGAACAACAGATGCCTAGAAGGGAATTACAGACTGGGATCTATTTGAGGTGTTTGGTGTGGTTTATATACAGAATAACAGATACCCGGGAATGAGTTAGAGACTGGAATCTAATCGAGGGTTTCGGGGTGGTTTATATAATGAATAACAGATACAAGGGAATAAGTTCCTGAGTGGGATTTAATCAAGGGGTTCAGGGTGGTTAATATACAGAATAATAGATACCAGGGTGGGACATACAGACTGAAAACTAATCAAGGGGTTTGGGGTGGTTTATGTACAGAACAACAGATACCTGGGAGGGAGTTACAGGCTGCAATCTAATTAAGGCGTTTAGGGTGACTTAAATATAGAATAACAAATCACCGGGAATGAGTTACAGACAGCAATCTAATTGAGGTTCAGGGTGGTTTATATATAGAAGACCAGATACCCAGGACTGTGTTACAGACTGGTTTATGTATCGAATAACAGATACACAGGAGTGAGTTACAGAATGGAATCTTATTGAGAGTTTGGGATGGTTTACACATAGCATGACAGATTTCCAGGAGAGAGTTACAGACTGGAATCTAATTAAGGGTTCACAGTGGTTTATATATAGAATAACAGATAACCGGGAAAGAATTACAGACTGGAATCTATTCGAGTGTTTCGAAGTGATGTATATACAGAATAATAGATTGCCCGGAGTGAGTTACAAACTGGAATGTAATCGAGGGTTCAAGGTGATTTATATTGGGAATAACAGATACCCAGGAATGGGTTACAGAATGGAAAATAATCAGGGGTTTCGGGTGGTTAATTTACAGAATAACAGATACCCTGGAGTGGAACGTGATCGAGGACTTCGGTGAGGTTTAAATACAGAATGACAGAAAGCCTGGTGTGAGGTACAGAATGGAATTTAATTGAGAGTTTTCTGGTGCTTTATATATAGAATAACAGATACCCAGGAGTGGAATCAAGTTGAGGGAATCAGGGTTGTTTCTGTAAAGAATAACAGAGTATCTCGGGAGTAAGATACTCTAGAATCCAATCAAGGGTTTTGGAGTGGTTCATGTTTAGAATAACAGAAACCAGGAATGAGTTCCAGACTGGAATCTAATATAGGGGTGCTGGGTGGTTTATCTATGGAATAACAAATCACCAGGAGTGAGTTATACACTGGAACCTAGTCGAGGATTCGCGGTGGTTTATATACAGAATAACAAATACCTGGGAGGAAGTTGCAGACTGGAATCTAATTGAGGGGCTCAGGGTGGTATATATACATGATAACTGATACATGGGAGGGACTTACAGACTGGAACCTAATCCATGGATTCCAGGTGATTGATATATAGAGTAACAGATACCCAGGAGTGAGTTACAGACAGGAATTTAATCGAGAGGTTCAGGGTGTTTTATATACAGAATAACAGATACCCGGGAGGGAGTTACAGACAGGAATCTAATTGATGAGTTTGGTTAGTTTAGCTACAGAATAACAGATACCTGGTAGTCAGTTACATACTAGAATATATTCGAAGGGTTCACGGTGCTTTATATATCGAATAACAGATACCCAGGAGTGAATAACAGACTGGCGTGGAAATGAGGGTTTCTGAGTGGTTTACAAATAGACTAACAGATCCTCAGGAGTATTTAACAGATTGGAATGTAATCGAATCGTTCAGCATGATTTTTATATATATTATATACATATATAAAATAACAGATATCCAGGAGTGAGGTACAGACTGGAATCTATTCAAGGGTTTTGGTGTGGATTATATACAGAATAACAGATGTCGGCAGTGAGTTGCAAACTGGAATCTAAGTGGGTGTTTTGTGGTGGTTTATATATTGAATAACAGATTCCTGGGTGTGAGTTACAGACTGGAACGTAATAAAGAGATTCAGGATGGTTTATAAACTGAATAACAGATACCCCAGAGTGAGTTACGGACTGTAATCAAATCAAGGGATTTGGGGTGCTTCATAGAGAGAGTAACAGATGCACGGGTAGTGATTAACAGGATGGAATCAAATTAATGGTTTTGGGGTGGTTTATGTATCAAATAACGGATACCCATACGGTAGTTACAGGCTGGAATATAATCGAGGGGGTCGGGTTGATTTATATAAAGAATATCTGATGCACAGGAATGAGTTACTGACTGGAGTTTAAATGAGGGGTTTGGGATGTTTAGTATGCAGAATAACAGAAACCTGTGACAGAGTAACAGACTGGAAACTAATTGAGCAGTTCAGGGCAGTTTATGTAGAGAATAACAGTTACCCGGGAGTGAGTTACTGACTGGAAACTAATTGAGGGGTTCGGGTGGTTTATATGTAGAATAGCAGATACCAGGGAGGGATTTACAGACTGGAATCTAATTGAGAGTTCGGGATGGTTTATATACAGAATGACAGATGCCCACAAGTGAGGTACAGACTGTAATCGAATCGAACATTTCGGGGTGGTTTACATATAGAATAACAGAAGCCAGGATTGAGTAAGAGACTGGAAACTAAATGAGGGGTTCGGGATAGGTTATCTACACAATAACAGAAACCCAGTATTCAGGTCCATTGTTCCCTGAAAATGGCAATTAAGGTCAATAGAGTGGTCAAGAAGGCATACGGCATGCTTTCCTTCATCAGACAGGGTATTGAGTACAAGAGTT
>NC_057721.1:2786373-2786810 GCF_004010195.1 Chiloscyllium plagiosum | reverse complement strand
GGGGTGAATTTGTACTTGCAGAGTTACATTGTACTTTGCTGAAAAACTGCATGAATCCATGTAAGACTCTGTTAACTCACTTTTTAGATTAGAATCAGTCTAAACATGATGGCACAGACAACAGAACACAGGGGGCTAACATCTTCACCATATGATCTGGGCTGACACCAGTTGTTACAGTTAACCTGAGAATGTAACTCTTTAAAAAAAGTTTTGTGATTTACATATGAAAGAAGTGAAACTATCATGGTTATTCTAACAGATGTGAGACTTAACAAACCATAAAGGTATTTTTCAATGTACAATTTCAGTTACATCACACTATAACCTTTTGCTATAAATTCTGTGCCTTACAATTGTGTATTCCACAACCACCGATGAAGGAGCGACGCTCCGAAAGCTAGTGCTTCCAATTAAACCTGTTGGACTATAACCTG
>NC_057721.1:2763869-2781391 GCF_004010195.1 Chiloscyllium plagiosum | reverse complement strand
TTCTATGCTACTTTCTCCCCACCCCACCCTCCTCTCATTTATCTCTCCACCTTTCAGGCTCTCTGCCTCTATTCCTGATGAAGGACTTTTGCCCAAAACTTTGATTCTCCTGCTCCTCGGATGCTGCCTGACCCGCTGTGCTCTTCCAGCACCACTCTAATCTAGACTCTGGTTTCCAGCATCTGCAGTCATTGTTTTTACCCAGTCCCATTCCCCCACAACAGTATCCAAAGCGGTATACTTATTATTGAGAGGAACAGCCTTAGGGGGTCCCTGCACTGACTGCCAATTCCCTTTCCCTCTCCTGATGGTCACCCAGCTACCTTTATCCTGTACCTCCCTTTAAACTCCTCTCTATCAGCCCCTCAGCCTTCCCGGATGCTCCAAATTTCATCCAGCTCCAGCTCCAGTTCCCGAACATGATTAGTGAGGAGCTGAAGCTCACTTTTCCATGAAGGATGGGTAAAGCACACAAATTTATGGAGATTAATGAAGGAATAGTGGACGGATCCGATTCAATTGTAACATTTCAGTGGGACTTGGAAGAGGACCTATTGTGAAAGGTTTGCGTGGTGACAGACAAAAAAGTGGTGTGTGTCTGCTTGGGCAATACTTCCTTAGAGGCAGCATTGCCCCAACAGCCTCCAGTCATGAAAACCGGTCGCTGGACTCACATGGTTAACTCTGCTTTCCGTCCACAGATGCTGCCAGACTTGCTGAGTTTTCCCAACTGTTTCTCTTTATGGTTAGATCTTTAGCATCGGCAGTTTTCTGTTTTATTTCCAAATCGTCTCCTTCTGTGGTATATGATTTGAAAATTCAGAATGAATTAGACCAGGTACTTTAGCTGGGGCTACTCAGGATGCTTATTGCAATGTGGCCTTCTATATATCACTACACTCAATGTCCCGTTGTGAACCAGCGTTTTATTTTTATGAGTAATCACATTTGCCTGAATCCTGCGATCAGCCACTAAAACAGATCACTCTCCAATAACCTTGGAAGAAAGTTTCACTGAGACAACCAGTGACCTCTGTGTGTCCCTCTCTTGTGCTGGAGTCCACTGTCATTCTCGTTGATGGGGATTCTGAATCCACTGTGTTTTGAGGAAGGGAACTCCAAAGATTCACAGCCCAGGGAGGAAACATATTTCCTCATCTCCTTTTGAAATGGGTGCTGCCTTAATTGTAAACATTGACCCCCTACTTCTAGATTCTCCAACAAAGCAAATCATCCTTTCAACATCAACCTGGTCAAGCCCCTTCAGGATCGGGGAGAAGGTACAGCAGCCTGAACACGCACCAGCCAGTTTTGAATCAGTTTCTATTCTACGGTTGTTAGAATACTGAATGGACACACAAACTCTTAACATTTGCCTGTACCTGTGTTGTGTTTTTGCCGCTATTTACCTATTATTTACTATCTATGCTACTTAACTCCGTGATCTGCCTGTACTGCTCAAAAGAAAAGCTTTTCATTGTGTCTCGGTACATGTGACAATAAATTCAATTCAATTCAGTTCAAGTCTTGTTTGCTTCAATTAAGTTATTTCTGATCCTCCTAAACCCCACAGGATACAGGCTTAGCTTGTCTAGCCTTTCCTCAGATGGTAGTCTGTTCATTCCAGGTCTAGTAAAACCGTCTCTGAACTGCCTCCAACAGATTAATATCCTCCTGTACATGCAGTGACCAATACTGCTCACTGTACTCCAGATGAACTGAAGCATAATCTCCGCACTCTTGTTTCCAATTCCTCTCACAGTAAACCATAACATTTTTCACTTGTTTTGATTTGATTTTTTATTGTCACACATACTGAAATGCAGTGAAATGTGTTGCATTGTGTGCTCGTCAGGCAAATCATATGTTAGGGGGGCATAGCTTTAAATTAAGGGGGGGTAGGTATAGGACAGATGTTCTTTACTCAGTGAGTCGTGAGTTCATGGAATGCCCTGCCAGTAGCAGTGGTGGACTCTCCCTCATTATGGGCATTTAAGTGGGCATTGGATAGGCATATGGAGGATAGTGGGCTAGTGTAGGTTAGGTGGTGTCAGGCAAATCATATGTTAAGGGGGCATAGCTTTAAATTAAGGGGGGGTAGGTATAGGACAGATGTTCTTTACTCAGTGAGTCGTGAGTTCATGGAATGCCCTGCCAGTAGCAGTGGTGGACTCTCCCTCATTATGGGCATTTAAGTGGGCATTGGATAGGCATATGGAGGATAGTGGGCTAGTGTAGGTTAGGTGGGCTTGGATCGGCGCAACATCGAAGGCCGAAGGGCCTGTACTGCGCTGTATTCTTCTATGTTCTATGTTCTATGTTACATAAGTTTTTCAGGGTAATAGAAGAGGATGCAGAGAAGGTGCAGACAAAGATTAGAGCTACAGAGAAGGTGCAGAGAAAGATCAAATTCAATATATGAGCTTTTCCTGATTACTTCCTGTACCTGCACATAATCCTTCACGCACTAGCACATCCAGATCCTCTGATCTCAGAGCTCTGTAACTTCTCAAAACATTTAGATAATATGCTTCCCTCTTCTGACGGTCACTCAGCCACCCTTATCCTGTAACCTAGGTGTGACTACCTTCCTATAACTCCTCTCTATCACCCTCTCGGCCTCCTAAATAATCTGAAGTTCCTCCAGCTCCAGCTCCAGCTCCCTAACCTGGTCTGTGAGGAGCTGGAGTTGGGTGCACTTCTCCCAGCTGAAGTCAGCAGGGACACTAATGGTGATCCTTACCTCCCACACCCTGCAAGAGGAGCATACAACTGCCCCAGCCTCCATCCCCTCCGTTTGAAATTGCCAAGACAGATTAAAAAGAAAGCAACGTTACCTTAGCAACCCTCCACACAGAGTCTTTTTTTTTGGAACGAGGAGGAGGACAGGTTGGAGATGCTACATGAATAGAGTTTCAGGTTTACCTGCTGCCTGAGTATATTAGTTCACTTACCCAGCAGTCCCCGTGTCTGCTTCCAGTCCTGGTCAGCCTACACCCCACTGCTTCATGAGGTAAATAATAACCAAATCTACCTTCCTGGCTCACACTCTTTTGACTCCAAATGCTGAAATATTGCTAATCCCTGAGTAAAATATCGATGGGATGTGAAATGTAACAGCTTTTCCAGAGGTTTTAATGCTTGATCCAGCTCAATGTTTCACTCATTTACAGCAGAGCGACTGAACTCAAGTTCCTTGATGACTGACAAAAGGGCACTGGACCCAAAATCTTGATGCTGCTTTCTCAGCACAAGTGCTGCTCGGCCTGCTGAGCTTCTGCAGCAATTGTTCAGTGTTTGAAAGTGCACTGTGAATCCAATGTTCATTTTCCTCATGGACAATTGTTCAACATTAGAGCTCAAGGGAAGAGGGAGAGTATTGATCAGTATATGACTGTACTAATAAATCTGAATTTGGAAAAGGGAATAAGTGATAAGAGAACCCACACAGAGAGTCCTGGAGAAACTCAGCGAGTCTGACAGCGTATGTGGAGAGACAGAGATTTAGAGTTAATGTTTTGAGTCCTGTGTGTTTCTCCTTCAGAACCCCACAGACCTCCTGAATTTTTCTGTTCCTTGTTTCTGATTTCCAGCATCCATAGTTCTTTGGATTTTTTTAGTCCCAATTCAGGACGGATTGGAGGAGAACTTGCAGTTGGTAGAGATCTCTATATTTGATGCACTGTCCTTCTGGAATTGGTCATGGGTTTGGTGATTTTCTGCAGTGTACCTTACAGATAGAATACATTGCTGCTACTGAGCATCGGTGATGGCGGGAATGGATGTTTGCGAATGATAGGAACATTTTTTTTAATATCTTTAAAACTGTGAACTCCAAGGAGATAGAACTGTTTAATGAAAAGGTAGGAATTTACCAGGATGACTGCATAATTTTACAGCAAAGAATTTGATACTGATTGTGAGCTCAATTACTTGCGGCTACATACTCAAGGGCAGAGGCATTGCAAAGACCTCAAGCTGATTTGTTCTCATGAACTGAGCAGGTTACAACTGGAAACAAGTTACAGACACAGGGAGAGAGAAAGACACAGTGGTGTGGGCTGTGGTTCTCCTCAGCAGAAACTGCTTGTTCTCTGCAGCAACAAAAAACAGTTCAAACCTGAGAAAAACTTTCCTATAGCTGTAGCTGTGAATTGTAACTTTTGTACTGAAAGATTAATTAATAGCTTATAAGTTGTAAATCAGTATTCTAGTGATTGGTGCACATTACATATCCTGGGGTGGTATGTCAGTATCCCAGGGATTAATGTTACTCGGTGCAAGAAAATTAGTCCATTTACTTGTCAGGACAGTAAAACCATTCAATTCAAATTCCAGCCTCGCGTAAATTTTTACCAACCAAATATTTATTTGCTTGAACTAATTTACATAATTCTGTTGGCCAGTCCCCATATATGGGTGTGGCATTTACATCGATATTCTGTTCAGGTTGTGTCCTGTATTTCTAAGACAGATTGTTTTCAGGCAGCAGTCTGAATCCTCAAGGATTTGGGCCTAATCACTGACAGGAAGGGCAACACCCCACATCTATACAGCACCTTGAAAGCATCTCAGCCTGAGTCGGGAATTGAACCCGGGTCTCTGGTGCTGTGAGGCAGCAGTGCTAACCACTGTGCCACCGTGCCGCCCTCAAGGGTCTTTTCTTGAGAAATTTGCAGCGTTGACAGAATCGCGGTTTACTCTGAGATAGTTCAGTCATGGATGCAGCTCTCTGCGATTTTATGAGCTGTTCCCAGGGATGTACACTGAGTCAACCACCTGGAAGACCGTCTGAAAATGGTTGGTCTCGCAGCAAGAGGACTTTTCTCCAAGTTAGCATTGCATATTCCAAAGGCAGAGACTATGCATGGAGGCTTGTAGTAAAGTTCAGGGCAGCTGCTACTGAGCTGAAATGTGGATAAGGTTTCAGTCTAAAGCCTTTTAGCCAGAGTACACTGAGGGAGTGTTGCGTACTGTGGCAACCCTTAGGCTGTATGTTCAACATCTTGGAAATATTAACCATATTTGTAAATGCACTGAGTCTAATGCAGAATTAGAAGAAATGGATTATACTGTATGCGATGTCAACTCTGAATGATTAGGTCATTCAATTTTGTAAATCTAATGAAGAAGGTATGTTTTGGGGAGAAGGTTATGTATGAGATGGGTCACGGAATGGTTGGGTCTTTTATGAGCTGTCTGAAATTCAGTCTAGTGCTGTCTATTGTGTGCGTTAAATACTGAAAGCCAGTATCCATCGGAAACAGCCCTCGTTCAGGGAGTGGATTGACCCAACCCACTACTGCTGTCACACGGTCCAAAGCCGGAGAAATGGCTACCCCAGAAAACACTGTTTAGTGGAATGTGACCCGAATCCTCATATATAGCAGACTCTCCGATTGAGATCAGATTGTGCCTGAGGCCTTCGGAGAGTGGAGGAGTTGAAAATGCTGTGGGAAGGTTTCAACATTATTGGTAAATGAGTAACCCGGGGTCAATATTGACCTGAAAAGTTTGCAAGGTCTGGTCAGTTGCTGGACCCAGGCAGTTTTGGCTTGCTGTTGTTTTGACTCGTTTTGTGCGATGGAGCTGTTGGTGTTCCTGCTTTGTGCCTCCTGGTGCATGTCAGTTAGTGAACAAGCACCTTCGTAAGTAATGCTTTTATTTTCACCCTTTGCTACCCAATGCTGGGCTCCTCCTGGAGCTCTCGGTCACTGTCCTGGGTGGTTCCCTTGCAGATGCATGTAGGGGAGTTACTTGGCATCTCCCTGCCCCTCAGGAGGCAAATCAGTTGCTGCTTGGGGCCCATGTCAACCCATGAATCCACTTCAGAGTTTATGTCATTCACCCAAATGCACAGATCCACATCCATCAAGGGTCAGAAGGGGGTGGGACTCAGAAGCAATTTCCCCAAAATATTCTTCCAACAGACATTTATTGCCCCCACTGTAGCAATGCTTCAGCAATCCATAGTTAAACATAGCAACCCTAGAAAGTAGGAGGAGAATAGGCCTCTAGCCCATTAAGTCTGTTGTACCATTCATGGACAATTCTCTACCTCAATGATGTCTACCTGCTGCCTTCCCATTCCTCACCATGCCTTCAGCTTAGAAAAATCTGTTTCTGTCTTGAATGCAATCAGTGGCTTGGCCCCCACAGCCTTCTGTGGGAAAGAATTCCACAGGTTCACTCCCCTCTGAGTGAAGAAGTGTTTCCACATCTCAGTCCTAAGTGGTCTAACCTGTATCATGAGATCGTGGCCACTGATTGGAGACTCCCTAACCAGAGGAGACATTCTCATTTTATTGTGTCTTTCCAGCCCTGTTAGAGTTTCATACATTTCAATCAGATTCCCTCTCATCCTTTCCAAACATTAGAGAACACAGGCCAAATCAACCCAATCTCTCCTCATACTTGCCATCTTTGGTAGCACCTTAATGATTGCATTCATTGCATTTTCTCTCTCCCTTTCTCAGTTCAACACTGCACACAATGAGGTATGAAGGGAACAGACAGCAACTGTTTTGCCAGTGGGTAGGTTCCTCAGAGAATCTTGACCAGATTTTATTTAAACTCTGCTACCCTGAAGGATGGAGTTATAAGAGGATGAGCAGAATTTCCCATTCCTGATGTTGAGTCAAGCAGGGGTCCGGGACATGAACCATGTAACCTGATTGGCTCCTCACTTGACCAATTGGAGGCCAGGCTTGCTGACCAATTGAGGATGGTGGGTGGGCTTTCAAATCTAGTTAGGGATGGGAAGGAGCTGCCAAGTGCCCCAGACTGGGGCAAGGGGTTGGGGGTGGCAGTAGATGGTGGCGATAGAAGGAGGGTATATGGGTATCCTCTACAAGAACCAAAGCCTCAAGTCCTTGCCTCTGCCTATGAGAGAATTAAAAACCGTCTTGCCACTGAATTCCCCAAGGATTAGGCCTCAAATGGTGCGCCATTAAACCCAGAAGCTAAAACTGGAAAGGGCCATAGGTTCAAAACTGCAGAGGGACATTCCCATGACAATGTGGAATTGCAGTCTGGAAGGGCTATCAAAACAATTTGGAGTGCTCTTAACCCCCCTCCCTCCCATTTTTGGGAGGGGCATTGAAAGATCATCTGCAGACCTCACTGCTCGTGACATCATGGGGTCCTGCTTTTTCCTCCTTGAGTTCTGTCACTAAGACTTTCTTGAGGTCTACATTCCGATTTTCTGGAATTTTCTTTTTGATTTTCAGACCCTCACTGGTTTTGGTTCAGAAACCAAACTGTTCTTAAAGTGTTACACTCTTTCAAAAAGATTTGAGAGAAATGAGAAACTCAATGCTGGTCAAAGGATTCAATGAAAAAAAAACAATTTTCCTTCATGCACCTCCCAACCCACTTCAGTACTCAAAGAATCCCTGCAGTGTGGAGACAGGCCATTCAGCCCACATCAAACCTCTGAAGGGAATATCCCTAATCCTGTAATCCTGCATTTCTCATGACCCAACGACCTAGCCTGCAAATCCCTGGACACTACAACACGGCCAATCCACCTAACCTGCACATCTTTGGGCTGTGGGAGGAAAGCCACACAGTTATAAGGAGAACATGTAAACTCCACACAGACATTTGCTGAAGCTAGAATCGAACCTGGGTTCCCGGTGCTGTGAGGTAGCAGTGCAAGCTACTGAGCCACCCTCGAATTCAATCAAAATCTTGAATGAACAGTCTAATCCATGAATCCATTGTCAATTGGCAGGGAAAACCCATTTGGTTAACTCAGGTCCTTGAGGGAAGGAAGCTGCCATTTTTACCGGGTGCAGTAGCTCAGTGGTTGGCACTGCCGCCTTACAATGCCAACGGCTCAGCCACAATTCCTCCCGATGCAGGTGATATGAAAGCAAGCCCTGAACGTGTGTCTCCATATGTAAACATTTGTTAATAAAAAAAGAGAGTACACACAATGCCTATACATGGCCAAACACTTCAAATCGTTTTAGAAAAACACATCAAAGCAGTGAGTGAAAAAAAAATTGGACTTTCCCCGCAATAATTTTCCTCCCATTCCTTCAGATCTCTCTACGTGAACCTTCAACCCAACATAACCTCGTGGGCAAATATGAAAGAGGGTGAGAGGAGTTAACTCTTGCTTGTTTGCTTATTGTACTCCAGCTCGGGTTTTATTAAATCATAGAGGCAGGCCCAGGACAATAGATTCACAAATTAATGCAACTGCTTTATTGAAGAAAACAATTAGAAAATCACGTGCACAAAGAATTAAGGTATCAAAGAATAGAATCTCTACAGCGTAGAAACAGGCCATTTGGCCCAACAAGTCCACTCCAACCCTCTGAAGAGTAACCCACCCAGACCCATTCCCCAACACTTCCCCCTGACCTAACCTACACATCCCTGTTCACTATGGGAAATGTAACATGGCCAATTTACCTAACCTGCACATTTTTGGACTGTGGGAGGCAACCGGAGCAAACCCACGCAGACACTGGGAGAACGTGTAAACTCCACATAGACAGTGGCCCGAGGCTGGAATTGAACCCGGGTCCCTGGTGCCGTGAGGCAGCAGCGCTGACCATTGAGTTACCGTGCCACCCAACTGTGCTGTAACTGTGCAAAAGTGACTGTTGGGTGCCTACTTTGTCAAACCTTCCCCCTCCCTCATTCTCTGTTCTGACAGGTCTCTTAATACACAAGATCGAGTGAGAATTGTTTGGGTGTTTCCTTGGGACACAACCAGACTCAGATGCTCTTGTGCTCCAGTGGTAATGTCCCTAACTCTGGGCCAGAAGGGCTAGGGTTTGAATCCTGCATGTCCCACACTGCATGTTATAATATGCCTGAACAGGTTGAACAGAACTCCATCGAGAGCATGGTGGGGGCCAGGGTCTGTTTCTCCCTCTTCTGTTTCCACTCTGTCATCTTTCAGAAATGTGTTGTAGCTGTTGGGAGCCCTGAACAGCAGAATCTTGGCTCCTATCATGTCCGTTCTTTCCAAAGATCTCTAATTGTAGTGTCGCTGAGGGTTTCCCCTTGGCTAGCTCACTGAGGGGCAATGTGTGGCAGCAAAGCTGGGAGATTGGGGCAAATAACTGACTTCTGCTCCTAATTCACATGTTCCTGTCCTATGTTCCAATACAAGAACTTGCAAATGTTTCTAGACTGCACAGACTGAAAGAATGGGTGACAAATTGGTCAAGCCAACTTGATTGTTGATCAAGCCAACTTTTTCTTCAATGTCCCTTAGGACAGAAATGAGGAAGAATTCCTTCAGTCAGAGGGTGGTGAATCTTTGGAATTCCCTGCTCCAGAAGCTCATTCATTGAACATATTCAATTCCAGGGTCTATAGCTTTCTAGGCATGAAACATTAGAAGGTAGTGGAGGAAAATAACATTGAGGCAGATGTGTATTCATTATGTAAAATGATGGTTCAGTCTCAGAGGGCCAAATGGCCAGCTCCTGCTTCTCATCTATATGTCCCCTATGTTCCAATGGAAGAACTTGCAATTGTTTATGGACTGCACAGACCTATAAAATGGATGACTTGAACTTTATTATTGGTCTGCATCAAAGCAACTTGCTTATTTAAATGCCTCCAACTGATGCTCTGATACTGAAATCCCAATAGAGCATGTGCAGGAAGAGGATGCCCTAGTGCTGAAGGACAAATAAATCTAACCAACCGATCAAATCCTTTGAGTGTCTCAATCTTTGAAACTCAAGTGTCGACAAACCCAGACTGTGTCCTCGATAGTAAACCATATTGGGTGAGGTTGGAAGGGTGACTGATTGACTCACTATTGTTCCCCATCTGTGTTTTGCCAGCTACTTGATCACCGGCCCAAGGATTGTTCGTATTGGTGTGAAGGAAACGGTCACCATCCAAGTGTTTGAGGCTCGTGAGAATGTTAATGCCATTGTTTACTTACTGAACAATAAGAACATGCTGGTGTGCTCCGAGAGGCACTTGGTCAAACTGAACCGCACAAATAACTTTGCTGAAGTCTTGTTTGTCCAGGTAACTGGTATTGGTTCATCCATGAGGACCACTTAGAATTACCCAGCTCATCCTAATTCTTTATAATATCTCATTAACTCTTAGCGAAGCCTTGTGCTTGGTTTCCCCTCAGCTCACATATTTCCCTGGATTATCCTTCCCCCTCATCTCGAATCACGGAATGACAGTAATGCAGGAGGAGCTAGTTCAGGCCATCATGCCTTTCACGGCTCTCTGTAAGATCTATCCTGTTCCCTCTAGCTTTGATCTCAGCAATTATTTCCCCTTTAGGTATTGATCCAATTTGCGCTTGAAGATTACTATCGAATATGTCACTATTGTCAGTCCAGACAGTGCACCCCAGATCACAGCAACTCGCTGTGTTACCAGTTTTAAAATTTCA
Source organism: Chiloscyllium plagiosum (assembly GCF_004010195.1). Classification (NCBI taxonomy): domain Eukaryota; kingdom Metazoa; phylum Chordata; class Chondrichthyes; order Orectolobiformes; family Hemiscylliidae; genus Chiloscyllium; species Chiloscyllium plagiosum. The sequence goes on along the minus strand of NC_057721.1, from coordinate 2,770,998 downwards.
TTTCACCTCAACTTCTTTGCTGGTTCCCTCAAATCGGTGACCCTGGTTATTAACCTTTCTACCACTAAAAGCAGGTTGTAGCATTCACATCTCCTTGATCAAACCCTTCAGCAACATTTTCTGGGATCTCCTCTCATCCCCACACATGGCTGAATTCACTCTTCCCTGGTACCATTCCACTATATCTCCTCCGCGAGATTTTTATGCCTTTCAATATCCACACAATTGCACACAATCCCTCTTGAGGCCTAACTAACCTACGTCTTGTTAAGGATTTCTGTCACCTTTCTGATATGGGCCACATTTTCAGTCAGGATTCAGGAAAAGCTCCCACGGTGCAAAGCCCTGAATGATTAGATTAGATTCCCTACAGTGTGGAAACAGGCCCTTCAGCCCAACTAGTCCACACTGACCCTCTGAAGAGTAACCCACCCCAGACCCATTTCCCTCTGACTAATGCAGCTCATACTATGGACATCTTTGGACTGTGGGAGGAAATTGGAGCACCCGGAGGAAACCCACGCAGACACGGGGAGAACGTGCAAACTCCACACAGTCAGTCGCCCGAGACTGAAATCAAACTTTGCACCCTGGCGCTGTGAGGCAGCAGTGCTAAACACTGAGTCACTGTGCTACCTGTAATCTTCAGAACTTTGTCCTGGAGGTGGGAGAGGAGTGTGGGCAATGGCCAATGCTGTAGGCAGCCTCGGAAGCAGTGCAGAGGGAGCCCACAAGGCCCATGGGGTGCCAAAGTGGTCCAAGTGCGTGCCTTGTCACTCCAGAATGCTACTCCAATGAAGATAATGAAGAAGCAGCCCTCTAACCTTCACCTCTCATGCTCCATCACATCCTACACTGTCTCCATGCCCCATTCACACCAAGTCACACCACCTCATGCCTCCCCAATTATCCCTGTACAATCTCATGCACTCCATTGCCATCTGTGCCTCTCCATCCACCCTTCACATCCCTTCATAGCCCAGATATTAGCATAGTGCCAGCTCATGGCTCCCTGCCAGTCACCATCAATGCCAACTCATTCAGTATCCACCATAAGTAGACTACAGGAGCCAGGCTAACATGAACTAAAATAAGGTACTAATCACCAAAACTTTTTAAAAATGTAAACTTCCACTGACAACATTTAAAATTTTTCAAATAATTAATCCTCGTGAAGACAAGATTTGGTATTGATAGCACCAATCAAAGACCTGGTTGAAGCAACTTGGACTTGGCAATCAACCTATGAACCCCCCACTGTGATAATAACAGACTGTGGAAGCAGTCAAGTAGCACTAAACCCATAAGGATAACCAATTATAATAGCAAACTACACATTTTTCAACCACAGGACAAACTTTTCATTCCAAAATATAAAGACCGGGTGATTTAAATGACTTGACCGTTCGCCAGTGTGTACTTTTTATGATATTCTTAATAATCCCAAAGAGTACCTGAGACAGGGATGGTGGAGGCTTTGCAAATTCTAGAAATAAAAATAGCTTCTGTTTGATAGCAACTGCACTGTAACATGTCCTGCTTGATGCATTTTACTCTCTCAGGGCGTCCACAGTAAAACTGCATGAATGCTCTGTCCCTGCAGAGGCTGCAGTCCAATTCCCACCCTATTCACATATATTGTTAGAGGAACTCAACAGGTCTGGTGAAGAAAGAAAAGCAGGGTTGAAGTTTCAAGTTTTATAGGACTCTTCTTCAGATCTGAAAAGAGAGGTGAAAAACTGATTGGTTATATGTCCCTGGAAAAGTGGGGAGGAGCACGTGGAAGAGAAGATATCTCATTGCTAAGAATCTTCTAGGAAGTAGTGATCACAATATAGTAAAATTGCAAATTCAATTTGAGGATTAGCAACTTGGGTCTCAACCTTGTGTCTTTAGCTTAAATTAGGCTGGAAAAATGGAACAACAGAAAGATCAGTTGATGAACAGATATTTCATTATACTCAGAAAACATTTATTTCCATCAAGAAGAGGGACTCAGTGAAAGGATAAACCACCCATGGTTAAGAAGGGCAGTCAAGGAGAGTAGCCAATGGAAAACAAAGGCATACAAAGCAATGAAAACTAATGGTAGGCTCGAATGGTGGGAATTTTTTAGAAAGCAACAGTAAATGACGAAAAAGGGGGAAAATGGATGATAAAGTAAATTGGCAAGAAAGTTCAAAACAAACAGCAAGAGCTTTTATGTACATATAAAAAGGAAGAGAGTAACTAAAGTAAATTTGGGATTTTTGAAGAATGCAACTAGGAAATTGAAAGAATTTAAACCAATATTTTGTATCGGTCTTCACTGTAGACATCCTAAAGATAAGCAAAGCGTTAGTTCCAAAGATCTTGTGACTGTCTCAATCATGACAATATGTTTTGAAAACTAATGGGACTAAAGGTCACTAGGATCTGACAGCCACAATCTCAGGTTTTTAATGAAAGTGGGTACAGGATAATGGAAGCATTGATCTAAATATTCCAGAACTCACTAGATTCCAGCAGACTGATGTGCTGCTCCGGTTCAAAATGTGAAGGAGATCAAAAACAGGAATCTATGGGCCAGTTAGACTAACATTTACCAGTGGGAAAGTACTAGAGTCTATTACAAGGGGAACAATAGTAGGATGTTCAGGAAAGTGGAACACAATCAAACAGGGTCAATGTAGTTGTGTGAAAGAGCCATCAAATTGACAAATTTGCTTGGGTTCCTTCAGGATATTATAAGCAGAGTTGAAAAATGGGAACTGGTAGATATAGTATATTACCATGTTGTTCCACCCTCCTGGGGCTATCTGCCTTGCTGTGTTGTTCCAGCCTCCTGGTGCTGCCTGCCTTGCTGTGTTGTTCCACCCTCCTGGTGCTGCCTGCCTTACTGTGTTGTTCCAGCTTCTGCCAATCTACCTTGAATCCCAGCAGCTTCAGTTTTTTTGTCTCTAAGTAGTGAAGTAGTTAAGGCTTCCTCTGTACCTGTTTTTAAAACTAAGATAGACAATTGTTTGAACAGTAGAGAGATTAAGGGGTATGGTGAGCGGGCGGGTAAGTGGATCTGAGTCCATGAAAATATCAGCCATGATCTTAGTGAATGGTGGAGCAGGCTCGAAGGGCCAGACATCCAGTTCCTGCTCCCTCGTTGTTATGGCCTTCTGTTCTAAGTTCATTCCATACATGTTCCACCCTCTGCTTGAAAGAGTGGCCCCTCAGGTGCCCTCTGAACCTTCCCCTCTCACTTTAAACCTATAGCCTGTAGCTTTGAACTCCCTTATCTGAGGCTGTTCACTTTATCCATGCCCCTCATGATTTTATAAACCTTCACAAGGTCACTCCTCAGTTTCTGAAGTTCCAGGGAAAAATGTCCCAGTCTCTCTAGCCTCTCCTTATAGCTCAAACCCTCCTTGTGAATCTTTTCTGTGCATTTTTCTAATTTAATAACATCCTTACGATAGAGGGGTGACCAAAACTGGATGGGCCAATGGGCTGTGAAGTGGCAGATGGAGTTTAATTCAGATAAATGCGAGGTGTTGCATTATGGGAAGCAAATCTTAGCAGGATTTATACACTTAATAGTAAGGTCCTAGGGAGTGTTGCTGCACAAAGAGACCTTAGAGTGCAGGTTCATAGCTCCTTGAAAGTGGAGTCGCAGGTAGATAGGATAGTGAAGAAGGCGTTTGGTATGCTTCCCTTTATTGGTCAGAGTACAGGAGTTGGGAGATNNNNGGCTGAACAGGCTGGGGCTGTTTTCCCTGGAGCGTCGGAGGCTGAGGGGTAACGTTATAGAGGTTTACAAAATTATGAGGAGCATGGATAGGGTAAATCGGCAAAGTCTTTTCCCTGGGGTTGGGAGTCCAGAACTAGAGGGCATAGGTTTAGGGTGAGAGGGTTTCGTGTGAGTTGACTATAATTGGTGGTCAGGAGGTTGGGACAAGTCCTTGGTTGAGGAGATGGGAGGACATGTGAGAAGATCGGTTGTGGAAGGTAACATAATTGGAAGAGATGCAACACAGACATAGAAAGTTGGAGGACAGAAACAGAGTTAGTGCAAACAATAGAAAAGAGATGAAAAGTAACCAATTGCAGCATCTCCCTGAGGTCACGTGCCTGTTCTGTGGGGCTAGTGAGGGTGAGACGGTGGGGAGGAGAGGTGTGTATGGAGAAGCATTTGGCAATCTATGACATTCACTTTTCTCATGTGATGTCTTGTATGAGGTAACGGAAAGAATGAATGGAGACTACATTAAGCTCCACTCAATCTCACAAAGACTTGGTAGGAAAATGAGGTGTGTAGCCTGAAGTGCCGATGGTGACAGATATTAGATTACTTACAGTGTGGAAACAGGCCCTTCGGCCCAACAAGTCCACACCGACCCGCAATCCACCCATACATTTACCCCTTTCCTAACACTACGGGCAATTTAGCATGGCCAATTCACCTGACCTGCACATCTTTGGACTGTGGGAGGAAACCGGAGCACCCGGAGGAAACCCACGCAGACACGGGGAGAACGTGCAAACTCCACACAGTCAGTCGCCTGAGGCGGGAATTGAACCCGGGTCTCTGGCGCTGTGAGGCAGCAGTGCTAACCACTGTGCTACCATGCCGCCCACTAATAAAAGCCACCTTGGCTCAAAATTAGACAGCTTGTCAGTGGTGAGGTCCTCAATGTCTTCAATGGCTCCTGATGGTCTGTTATCATGATGTGGAGGTGCCAGTGTTGGACTGGGTTGGACAAAGTTCAAAATGACACAGCACCAGGGTATATCCAACAGGTTTATTTGGAAGTACAAGCTTTCAGCGCTGTGCTCCCTTACAGCTACCTGATGAAGGAGCAGTGCTCCGAAAGCTAGTGCTTCCAAATAAACCTGCTGGACTATAGCATGGTGTTGTGTGATTTTAAACTGTTATCATGTTGAACTAGACAATGCAACTTGCACCTATTGCTATCATGCACTAACCTTCATCTTGCCTCTTTTTGTTAAGACTCACTAGTGGTTCACTTACAGCCTTAGACACAGTGTGGAAAGGAGACCCGGTGACAGTTCTCTGTCCCAGAACATTTGCTGGACCAGCACACGCAACACACTCTTTTCCAAATGTCCCACTGTCACTTGGATGACTCCATTTCATTGGTACCCAAGGCCCTGATTGGCGTTTTCTGCAGCCCTGAAGAAGTGACCATGTCGCTGGGCTTACTTTGGGGTTTCACTGGGAAACTGCAGGAACAGTCCCTCTCGAATTCCAACACCGATGTTTGCATCAGAAAGTATGGAATTGATGAGTCAGCCCCAAACCATGACACCCAGAGTATCGTGAGGACATCCTTCTCCCCTAACATCTCGATCTCCACCCAAACCCCTACCATCCACCCATCCCAGTCTCCTCCCGAAACTCCTACCAGCCACTGAAGAGAAAGTGAGGACGGCAGATGCTGGAGATCAGAGTCGAAGAGTGGGGTGCTGGAAAAGCACAGCCGGTTAGGCAGCATCCGAGGAGCAGGAGAATCGATGTTTTGGGCATAAGCCCTTCATCAGGAATGCCCAGAACGTTGATTCTCCTCCTCCTCGGATGCTGCCTGACCTGCTGTACTGTTCCAGCAGCCCACTCTCAACTCTGATCTCCAGCATCTGCCGTCCTCACTTTCTCCTAGTTGATTTCAACCCGACTGCAAAGCCCCTTCCAAGGATGCCTACTTTGAAGAAGTTTTCCTCCTCTCCTGATGAAGGGCTTATGCCAGAACTGTCGACTCTCCTGCTCCTTGGATGCTGCCTGACTGGCTGTGCTTTTCCAGCACCGCATTCTTGACTCTTCGACCCTACCATCCACCCGACCTGATCTCCTCCTAACCCCTCGAAGAGTCAGAACACCATTGGCCAAAACCCAGGTCCAAAGAGGAGAAGCCTTTTCTTATTGGTGGATCCCTGTCCCACTGATCCAGCGTTACCTATAAAGCCACGTTCTGATTGGACCGTGTTGTCCAGCGTGCCAGGTTGCTGTCGAGAGGGGGTTTAGTGAGGATGTAACTGAGCCTCTGAGGTTAATGGTGACCTCAGTGGCCATGTGCTCATACTCTGCTCGGAGGCTGGAGTGAGCTTCCCTATACTGTTACCATCCTGGACAATCTCATCAACCAACATCATTTCAAAGTAGGAAGCCTGGCCTGAGATTGTGTTAAAATCTGAAGAAGACAAGCTAAAGCAGTATCCACCTCACTCCCAACGGTCATATTGAGTGTAAGCATCATGTTTCACCCCGCTATGGTATCCGCCATCTGACTACTCTCTCAGGAAGTCTTTTGATGTTGTGTTGGATGTTATAGCCTGTATAACTCATGGTGTCATTCACTGTCTCAGATTCTCCCAGAGAACGCCACACAATGCAAGTTACCCAGCAAGAAGCGATATATTACATTGGCTGTGGAAATCCCCAGTCTGTTTCCAAAACGGAGAATGGTTCACCTCCAGCTTCTTCCGAAACCATATTTCATTTTTATTGAAACCGACAAGCCCACCTACAGACCGAATGACACAGGTAAAACTTGGGATCGTGCCATGCTGCTGGCCTTCATGCCCTTTCTAAAACAATAACTGCTGCAGCTCTGAGATGATCTTGACATTGGGGTGGACCTTGTCACTTCTCTCATCTGATTCAGCCACCAATTCCCCTCCCCTAGACCCTCCCACCGACAGCCCCCCCTTCCTGATGCTGCCTGACCTGCTGTGTTTTCTCCAGTTCTACTTTTTATCCACCCTGACTCTCCAGCATCTGCAGCTCTCACTATCTCTGAGTCATATATTGGATGTCCTCTCTTATTCCGCTGCTGCTGTGTCCTTTAGCGTTTTGGATAAACCAAATTACAATACTAGACCAGAGTAGTGCTGGAAAAGCATAGCAGGTCAGGCAGCGTCCGAGGAGCAGGAAAATCACAGTTTCAGGCAAAAGCCCTTCATCAGGAATACAGGCAGAGTGCCTGCAGGGTGGATAGATAAATGAGAGGAGGGTGGGGTGGAGAGAAAGTAGCATAGAGTACAATAGGTGAGTGGGGGTGGGGAGGAAGGTGATAGATCAGAAAGGAGGATGGGGGAAGGTAGCAAAGAATACAATGGTTATTGGGGATGGGGATGGAGGTGA
>NC_057721.1:2757892-2763727 GCF_004010195.1 Chiloscyllium plagiosum | reverse complement strand
ACCCATACCCCCACATTTACCCCCTACCCAACACTACGGGCAATTTAGCATGGCCAATTCACCTGACCTGCACATCTTTGGACTGTGGGAGGAAACCGGAGCACCCGGAGGAAACCCACGCAGACACGGGGAGAACGTGCAAACTCCACACAGTCAGTCGCCTGAGGCGTTCTTCCTCCAGGCGTCGGATGGTGAGGGAGCGGCGGTGGAGGAGGCCTAGGACCTCCATGTCCTCAGGAGAGTGGGAGGGGGAGTTGAAATGTTGGGCCACAGGGCGGTGGGGTTGATTGGTGCAGGTGTCCCGGAGATGTTCCCTAACCGCTCTGCTAGGAGGCACCCAGTCTCTCCAATGTAGAGGAGACCACATCGGGAGCAACGGATACAATAAATGACACCGGTGGATTTGCGGGTGATTTTACTGAATTACAATATGCCCATTCCACAGAACATATTGAATGAAATGTTGGGATTTGTTAGTTGAAAGATGTTTGATGCATTTTCTTGCTAAATCTGCTTTCAGTACGATTTCAAACCTTTTCCCTTGATCACGAGATGAAGCTCTCAAATTGCGATGTTGACATGGAAGTCTGGGTAAGTGATTGTCTTGTTTCAGCACAGGTCACTCATTGACAGCCTGTCACTTGTTTCAGGGTGCACTGTGTGGCCTGTTGTGTGTTGGTCACTTGAAAGATTCAGGTAGCAATTCCATTCAGAGAAAGATTCCTTTGAAGTGATGCAGGGATATTTTTGAATTCTTTTTGGTTTCGTACACGGCGTTTGTTACACTCAAAGTGGTCTCCTCTACATCGAGGTGACCAAGCGCAGATCATAGCATCCCTAGTCTGGAAACAGGCCATTCGGCCCATCGATTCCATACTGACCCTCTGAAGACCATCCCACCCAGATCCACCCCATCCCTGCAACCCAGCATTTCCCATGACCAACCCACCCAACCTATACATCCTTGGATGCTATGGGCAATTGAACCTGGCCAATCAACATAGCCTGAACATCTCTGGACTGTGGGAGGAAATTGGAGCACATGGGTGAACGTGGAGTACATGCAAATCCCACAGAGACAGTCACCCGAGGGTGGAATCAAAGCCCGGTCCATGGCTCTGTGAGGCAGCAGTGCTAACCACCGTGCTCCCCAAATGGGCTGGCCACTTTGGAGGACATGACCCTGAGCATCCTGTCACTTGCCACTTGAATTCCCCACCCTATTCTCACTCTGCCCTCACTGTCCTCGGTGTCCCCTTCTCTGCTGGCGAAGCTTGGTGAGCTCCAGGAGCAGCACCTCATCTTCCGACTCGTTTCAATCTACTGGACTCAACACTGAGCTCAACATGACCTCTGTCTCCAGCACATTTCTTTTATTTACACTGATCTGGTTTCATTTCTTTCTTCATCCTTTAATGTTATATTTGGATGGTTGTGTGCTGCTGGAAAAGCACAGCTTGTCAGGCAGCATCCGAGGAGCAGGAGAGTCAACGTTTCAAGCATAAGCTCTTCATCAGGAATGTTTGAAGAGCTCATTCCTGATGAAGGGCTTACGCCTGAAACGTCGATTCTCCTGCACCTCGGATGCTGCCTGACCAGCTGCGCTTTTCCAGCAGCACACTTTTTGACTCTGATCTCCAGCATCTGCAGACCTCACTTCCTCCCATTTGGATAGCTGCTATTCACACCTCATCTAGGAAGCCATTTTATTTGATTACTGTGTTCTTTTAGCACTCCCTTTGGCTTTTGTGTTTTGGTGCGGGGTTTCTCTGTCCTTCAGCTAAGCTGAGGCCAGGCCTTGAGGTTTCTTTTAAGCAATGTTTGTTTTTATAACAATGGTGATGACAGACACCCTGCTCTGAGCTGTTCTTGATCCAACCTCCTGGTATAGTCTACCAAGGTGAGAGCTACATCACAGCTTACTGTCAGGTTTCATGTCCTCACTTCCATTAGCAGTGCATACCTGGATGATTTTCACAGAATCACGGGAGGAAGCTATTTGACCCAACATATTGTCCTGGTTCTGCACACATTTTGACTTTGTACCATTCTCCTGTCTTTTCTCCATTAAATGCTGACCATTCTTTAAATCGAAGCAATTTTCAAATGGCCTTGCGAATGCCTCAGTTGAACGTACCTCCACCAACGGCTCAATGTGTGAAACTTCACAACACGTTAACTCCTTCTGTAAATGACTTTGTGTCCTCTGCTTCTCGCTCCTTTAACAAATGGAAACAGTTTCCCCCATCTACTCTATTCAGCCCACTTACGATGTTCACATCTTCCTCTAGGCCTTCTTCTCTCCAAGGAGAACAGTCCCAAAATATCCTCATCACAGAAGCTTTTCATCCCTGGAATAATTCGTGTAAATCACTTCTGCACTCTCTCTCCAATATATTCGCAACTTTCCTATAACGGGGCACCGAGAAACATACACAATACTCCAGTTGTGCCTAACTAGTCTTGGACAAGTTCAACATCGTCTCCTCTATGTTTTTTCTAATAAAGCCGGGGATTCTATATGATTTATTCACTACTCTCCACTTGTCACATACACAGATATGAACTCACACGCTCGCCCATACGAAAACACACACACGCTCACACGCAAAAATACACACACACAAATGCACATGCAACACACATATAAACATGCAGACACAAACACAAGAACACACACCTGGACAAATACGCGCACACACATGCACACGCAGACACATTCACACACGTACACATTTTAAAATTCATTCATGGGTTGAGGATGTCTCTGACTTGGCAGCATTTATTGCCCATCCCTAATTGCCCAGAGCGCAGTTAAGAGTCAACCACGTTGCTGGGGGTCTGGAGTCACATGTAGCCGAGACCAGATAAGGAAGGCAGTTTCCTTCCCTAAAGGACATTAGTGAACCAGGTGGGTTTTTCCCTGACGGTCAACAATGGATTCAGGGTCATTATTAGACTCTTAATTCCAGATTTTTAACATACACATACAAACACACACACATATACACATATGCACATGCATACCCATATACACTTACACACAAACACACACACACACTCAAACATACACATTCACACACATATGCATGATCACCTGACTACCACACAGGAAAGATCACCTGACCACCCAACTACTTGCCTAACCAATTCCTGACTACCCAATTACCCCTTGAACTGCCTACCTGCCCCCTGAACCAACCAGCCTACACCCAATCCAATTCATGACCATCCTACAATCTAAAAACCCTCCTACTAGCCCTCATTGCAATGCAGCTTCCCCACCTGATTGCCCCCTGTCCCGATCACCCACTGATTCAATCATTCCCTCATTCACTCACTAACCCACTCCACCCCTAACTGACTGTGTCACTTACCCTCCCATTCACTTGATCACTCACCCCACAATTAACCCACTCCCTCACTCACTGAGTCACTCACCCTGTCACTGACTCATGACCCCCCCACACTTACCCATTACTTATCCAGTCAACTACTCATTAACTCACTAATCCAGTGCCCTACTTACTGTTGCACTACACCCTCCATTGTCTCACTAACCCACTGACTCACCCATTTAATCACTCATTAGTCCATTCTTCCACTGACTCACTTCCTCATTCATCCATTCACCCACACGCATTGTGGGCTCAAGTGGACTCAGTAGCTAGTGCTATAAATGGGACCACTCAATGGATGGTTTGTGCTTTACCCAGGATCCTGGCTGAAAACGAATAGGTGTGCTCAGTCACAAGAAAGCCTTTCCTGGCTGTAGGAATACACCACGCATCATGGCTGACCAGGGGGGTTTGGCTGTTTTTGCATTGCTTTCAGCGTCTGTTTGCTGTGCAAGAATTTTACATTACGACAGGGACTGCACTTCGACAAGGACTTCATTGACTGTGAAGCTCTTTGGGATCATGAGGCATGCGATATAAATGTACATCTTTCGGGTATTGTTTGCTCCCTTTTGCCTCCTGGGCAATACACATTGAGATGGTTCCTTTGATACTGATGGATGTTTGTTACCAACATGAAGTTCCTGACAATAACTGATGAAGAATTTGTCCTGTTGAATTCTAGCAATCCACCACCATTGTTGCAAAGGTCAGGAGTCGTAAGCATGGCTCGACGGCAGTCTGCAGGGGAGAAGTGCAACTCCCGCCCTCACTGTGAGTGTTTGGTTTGTCTCATAAATACTTCCACATCATCACACATAGCTCAGTAATCAAGCACCTTCAGTCTACTGTTCACTACAGAGAGTGATGCACATGAGTCCTCAGATGGCAGGATTGATGTATGGAGACAGACTGTATCATTCAGGATTGTGTTGAGAAGAGTGAGGGCAAATCTTGTATAACATTCTAACTGGACTACACAGGGGAAATGCAACAAACATGTTCCTGATGGCCAATGATCGGGAAACAGGTCAATCGGGTAGTTAAGAAGGCATATGGGACATTTGCCTTTATCAGTCAAGGTACAGATTGCAAGAGCAGGGAGGTGATGTTAGAGCTTGGCAGGACCTTGGTTAGGCCACAGTGATGTGTGCAATTCTGGTCATCGTAGTACAGAATCCCTGCAGGATGAATGCAGGCCAACCAACCCTCCCAAGAGCATTCTACCCAGATCCTGTATTTCCCATGGCTAATCCACCTAACCTGCACATTATGGGGCAATTTAGCATGACCAATCCACTCGATCTTTGGACTGTGGGAGGAAACCGGAGCACCCTCCCACAGGGGAGAACGTGCAAACTCCACACAGACAGCCACCCAAAGCAGGGATCGAACCCGGGGCCATGGCACTCTGAGGCAGCAGTGCTAACCACTGAGCCACCGTGCCTCCCGGGCCTATAAGATGGATGTGATTATACTGGAAGGGGTGATTCACCAGCATATTGCCTGGGATGGAGCAGGGGCTGGATAAGCTCGAGTTACTTTCTTCGGAGCAGAGAAAGTTGAGGGGGTGTGCCATAAGATTATGAGGGGCATGGACAGGGCAGAGAGCAAACAGCTGTTCCCCTCAGTTAAGGGGTTGGTTACAGTGGGGTAAAACTGTAAGCTGAAAGGCAGAAATGGATTTGAGAAAAACAAAATGCACCTCGCGGGTGGTGGAGGTCTGGAATACACTGTCTGGGAGGAAACCTCACACAACCTTTGAAAAATACTTGGATGAGAGTTTGGAAAATCATAACATTCAAGACAATGGGCTTAGAATGGGACTGGCGTAGATTTAATATATCTGATACAGACATCATGTGCTAAACGTCTCTTCCATACTGTCTGATTTGACAAATCTATGATCTGTGGTCATAGTCTAAGGATGCAGGGTAGGCCATTGAGGACGGAGATGAAGAGAAATTTATTCATGCAGAGAGAGCTGAGCCTGTGCAGTTCTCACCTCACAGAAAGTGGTTGAGACCAAAGCAATGAGTGTTTTAAAGAAGGAGGTATAAGTCATACAGCATGGAAAGAGATACTTCGGTCCAACTAGGCTGCATCGACCATGTTCCCAAACCAAACTAGTCACACTTACCTATGTTTGGCCCATACCCCTCAAAATCTTTCCCATTCATGTTCTTATCCAAATAGTGTGATAAAAGGCAGTCAGCATGGCTTTGTGAGGTTCTGGATCAGTGATGCTGGAAGAGCACAGCAGTTCAGGCGGCATCCGAGGAGCAGTAAAATCGACGTTTCGGGCAAAAGCCCTTCATCAGGAATAAAGGCAGAGAGCCTGAAGTGTGGAGAGATAAGCTAGAGGAGGGTGGGGGTGGGGAGAATCCTTGCAAGGATGCCTGCCTTGAAGAAGTTTTCCTCCTTTCTCTACAGGAAT
>NC_057721.1:2739551-2757872 GCF_004010195.1 Chiloscyllium plagiosum | reverse complement strand
CCTGTTGTACTCTATGCTACTTTCTCCCCACCCCCACCCTCCTCTAGCTTATCTCTCCATGCTTCAGGCTCTCTGCCTTTATTCCTGATGAAGGCCTTTTGCCCAAAACGTCGATTTTATTTCTCATCGGATGCTGCCTGAACTGCTGTGCTCTTCTAGCACCACTGATCCAGAATCTGGTTTCCAGCATCTGCAGTCATTGTTTTTACCTATGGCTTTGTGAGGGGCAGGTCATGCCTCACAAATCTTATTGAGTTCTTTGAGGAGGTGATGAGGCAGATCGACGAAGGTCGAGCAGTGGATGTGGTGTACATGGACTTCAGCAAGGCATTTGATAAGGTTTCCCATGGTATGTTCATTCATAAAGACAGGGAGTTATGTGATACAGGGAGATCGGGATTCAGAATAGGCTGGCTGACAGAAGGCAGACAATGGTTGTAGATGGAAAGTATTCTGCCTGGAGGTCAGTGGTGAGTGGTGTCCTGCAGGACTCTGAACTTGGGCCTCTGCTCTTTGTAGTTTTTATAAATGAGGAGGTTTGGGCAGTAGGTTAGTATGTTCGCCAATGACACAAAGGTTGGAGGTGCCGTTGATAGTATCGAGGGCTATTGCAGGCTGCAGCACGACATAGTTAGGATGCAGAGCGGGGCTGAGAAATGGCAGATGGAGTTCAACCTGGACAAATGCAAAGTGATGCATTTGGAAGGTCGAACACGAATGCTGAATATAGGATTAAAAACAGGATTCTTGGCAGTGCAGAGGCACAGAGGGATCTGGGTGTTCAAGATCCCTCAAAGTTACCACCCAAGTGGATAGGGTTATTAAGAAAGCATATGGTGTTTTGGCTTTCATTAACAGGGTGATCAAGTTTAAGAGCCGCGAGGTTTTGCTGCAGTCTACAAACCCCTGGTGAGAACACATTTGGAATATTGTGTCTAGTTCTGGTCACTATTATAGGAAATATAGAGTCATAGAGTCATAGAGATGTACAGTATGGGAACAGACCCTTCAGTCCAACCCGTCCATGCCAACCAGATATCCCAACCCAATCTAGTCCCACCTGCCAGCACCCGGCACATATCCCACCAAACCCTTCCTATTCATATACCCATCCAAATGCCTCTTAAATGTTGCAATCGTACCAGCCTCCACCACATCCTCTGGCAGCTCATTCCATACATGTACCAACCCTCTGCATGGAAAAAGTTGCCTCTTAGGTCTCATTTATATCTTTCCCCTCTCACACTAAACCTATGCCCTCTAGTTTAGATTAGATTAGATTACTTACAGTGTGGAAACAGGCCCTTCGGCCCAACAAGTCCACACCGACCCGCCGAAGCGTAACCCACCCATACCCCTACATTTACCCCTTTACCTAACACTACGGGCAATTTAGCATGGCCAATTCACCTGACTTGCACATCTTTGGAGTGTGGGAGGAAACCGGAGCACCCGGAGGAAACCCACGCAGACACGGGGAGAATGTGCAAACTCCACACAGTCAGTCGCCTGAGGCGGGAAATGAACCCGGGTCTCTAGCGCTGCGAGGCAGCAGTGGTAACCACTGTGCCACCGTGCCGCCCACAGTTCTGGACTCCCCGGCCCCAGGGAAAAGATTTTGCCTATTTACCCTATCCATGCACCTCATAATTTTGTAAACCTTTATAAGGTCACCCCTCAGCCTCCGACGCTCCAGAGAAAACAGCCCCAGCCTGTTCAGCCTCTCTCTTCTGAATCCTTTCAAGTTTCACAACATCTTTCCAATAGGAAGGAGACCAGAATTGCATGCAATATTCCAACAGTGGCCTAACCAATGTCTTGTACAGCCGCAACATGACCTCCCAACTCCTGTACTCAATACTCTGACCAATAAAGGAAAGCATACCAAACGCCCCCTTCACTATCCTATCTACCTGCGACTCCACTTTCAAGGAGCTATGAACCTGCACTCCAAGGTCTCTTTGTTCAGCGACACTCCCAAGGACCTTATCATTAAGTGTATATGTCCTGCTAAGATTTGCAGCACCTCGCATTTATCTGAATTAAACTCCATCTGCCACTTTTCAGCCCATTGGACCATCTGGTCAAGATCCTGTTGTAATCTGAGGTAACCCTCTTCGCTGTCCACTACACCTCCAATTTTGGTGTCTTCTGCAAATGTACTAACTGTACCTCTTATGCTCACATCCAACTCATTTACGTAAATGACAAAAGTAGAGGACCCAGCACCGACCCTTGTGGCACTCCACTGGTCACAGGCCTTCAGTCTGAAAAACAATTTTCCACCAACACCCTCTGTCTTCTACCTTCGAGCCAGTTCTGTATCCAAATGACTAGTTTTCCCTTTATTCCATGAGATCTAACCTTGCTAATCAGTCTCTCATGGGGCACCTTGTCAAACGCCTTACTGAAGTCCATATAGATCACATCTACCACTCTGCTCTCATCAATCCTCTTTGTTACTTCTTCAAAAAACTCAATCAATTTTGTGAGACATGATTTCCCACGCACAAAGCCATGTTGAATATCCCGAATCAGTCCTTGCCTTTCCAAATACATGTACAGCCTGTCCCTCAGGATTCCCTCCAACAACTTGTCCACCACCAACATCAGGCTCACTGGTCTATAGTTCCCTGGCTTTTCTTTACCGCCCTTCTTAAACAGTGGCACCACGTATGCCATCCTCCAGTCTTCCAGCACCTCACCTGTGACTATCAATGATACAAATATCACAACAAGAGGTCCAGCAATCACTTCTCTAGCTTCCCACAGAGTTCTCGGGTACACCTGATCAGGTCCTAGGGATTTATCCACCTTTACCCGTTTCAAGACATCCAGCACTTCCTCCTCTGTAATCTCGACATTTTGCAAGATGTCACCATCTATTTCCCTACAGTCTTATCTTCCATATCCTTTTCCACAGTAAATACTAATGCAAAATACTCATTTAGTATCTCCCCCATTTTCTGTGGCTCCACACAAAGTCCGCCTTGCTGATCTTTGAGGGGCTGAAAATGTGTTGCTGGAAAAGCGCAGCAGGTCAGGGAGCATCCAAGGAGCAGGAGAATCGACGTCTTGGGCATGAGCCCTTCTTCAGGAATGACTCTTCCTGAAGCCCTTCCTGAAGAAGGGCTTATGTCCGAAACGTCGATTCTCCTGCTCCTTGGATGCTGCCTGACCTGCTGCGCTTTTCCAGCAACACATTTTCAGCTCTGATCTCCAGCATCTGCAGTCCTCACTTTCTCCTAGTTGATCTTTGATGAGCCCTAGTCTCTCCCTAGTTACCCTTTTGTCCTTAATGTATTTTTAAAAACCCTTTGGATTCTCCTTAATTCTATTTGCCAAAGCTATCTCTTGTCCCCGTTTTGCCCTCCTGATTTCCCTCTTAAGTATACTCCTACTTTCTTTATACTCTTCTAAGGATTCACTCGATCTATCCTGTCTATACCTTACATATGCTTCCTTCTTTTACTTAACCAAACCCTCAATTTCTTAGGTCATCCAACATTCCCTATACCTACCAGCCTTCCCTTTCACCCTAACAGGAATATACCTTTTCTAGATTCTCGTTATCTCATTTCTGAAGGCTTCCCATTTTCCAGCTATCCCTTTACCTGTGAACATCTGCCTCCAACCAGCTTTTGAAAGGTCTTGCCTAATACCATCAAAATTGGCCTTTCTCCAATTTAGAACTTTTAGATCTGGTCTATCCTTTTCCATCACTATTTTAAAATGAATAGAATTATGGTCGCTGGCCCCAAAGTGCTTCCCCACTGATACCTCAGTCACCTGCCCTGCCTTATTTCCCAAGAGTAGGTCAAGTTTTGCACCTTCTCTCGTAGGTACATCCACATACTGAATCAGAAAATTGTCTTGTACGCACTTAACAAATTCCTCTCCATCTAAACCTTTAACACTATGGCAGTCCTTTGGAGAGGGTGCAAAGGAGACTTACCAGGATGCTGCCTGGACTGGAGGGCATGTCTTACAAAGAGAGGTTGACTAAGCTCGGACTTTTCGGTCTGGAGAGAAGGAGGAAGAGAGGTGACCTGATTGAGGTATACAAGGTAATGGGAGGCATGGATAGAGTTGATTGCCAGAGTCTTTTCCCCAGGGTGGGATTGACTGCCATGAGGGGTCATTGTTTTAAGATATTAGGAAGAAGGTATAGAGGAGACGTCAGAGGAAGGTTCTTTATGCAGAGAGTTGTGAATGCATGGAATGCGTTGCCAGCTGTGGTGGTGGAAGCAGTCATTCGGGACATTTAAGGGACTGCTGGACATGTACATGGATAGCAGTGAATTGAGGGGTGCAGGATTAATCCTTGACACAACAACATGGGCCGAAGGGCCTGTACTGTGCTGTACGTTTCTATGTTCTATGTTCTAAATGCCTTTTAAATGTTATAACTGTACCTACATCCACCACTTCCTCTGGCAGTTCATTCTACACATGAACCACTCTCTGTGTAAAAGTATCACCCTTCATGTCCTCTTTAAAACTCCTCTCACTTTAAAAATATGCTACCTAGTTTTGAACTCCCCCCACACTCGGGAAAAGATCCTTGCTGTTCACCTTATCTATGCCCTCACAATTTTATAAACCTCGATAAGGTCACCCCTCAACCTCCTATGCTCCAACGAAAAAAGTTCCAGTCTATCTTTATAACTCAAATCCTCCATTCCAGGTAACATGCAGGTCAATCATTTCTGAACCCTCTCCAGTTTAATAGTATCCTTCCTATAACCAGGAGACCAGAGCTGGACATAGGAATCCAGAAGGAGTCTTACCAACATCCCAGACAACCTCGACATGGCATCCCAACTCCTGCACTCAAATAGAGGGATTGAAGGATGGAGGGAGAAGCAGGGACCAGGCAATTGAGTTGGATGATCAACCATGATCATGTTGAATGGTGGAGCAGGGTCAAAGGGCCGAATGGCCTATACCTGTTCCTATTTCCTATGTTTCGACAATAGGAGTTACGGAGCAAAGGAGTGTGAGTTTGGGTATTTCTACAAAAGCCAGCACACATGTCATTAAGAAGTCAGCATGTTGAGTTTAGCTTTCCTGGAGTCATATACGTTGCTGTTAATCAGATGTGTTAACCTGGCTATTAAGATGTTCAGAACAATACACAAAAAGCTTTTTTTTTAAGATGGAGGCCTATAGATTGCCATTATCACTTGGATAAAAGAATTGTCAAAAAAAAAGCAAGTCAGTTATTTCTTCGACTGAAGGAGGATAGAGAGTGATGTTCGCCAGGCGTTAGTGCTGGGCCCACTGCTTTATTTGATCCATAGAAATGGCTTGGAGTTTCAAAATGCACAGAGGATACCGAACTTGGAGGTGTGACAGGCAACAAGGATGATGTCCAATCGACTGCAAAATGAACAGGCAAGTGGTAAATCAAATTTACTGCAGAGACGTGTGAGGCAGGAAGGATAGAGAGAGACCATTTGGGGTGAACAACAGTTGCATTGGTTGTGCAGATACATTGCGTATATATATATATATATATATATATATAGATCTTTGAATGGAGCAGGACACATTGAGGGAATGGTTGGCAAAGTTTGGATTGTGGGTTCAGAAGTAGAGCTGTTGAGTACAAGAGCAGGGGAGTTACACTGCACCTTTGTAAAGCTCTGATTAGACCCAGTCTAGAGTATTTCATTTGGTTCTGATCACCACACCTTAAGAGGGGTTAACAGGGTCCTCGAGGCTGGGCACATGGTGGGGATGGGGATGGTTGTGAGGGGAGTTGGGGAGGGCGGTTTGGGATGGATTTACCTGAATGGGTTCCAAAGTCATAGAGTCATCAACTTATGCAGCACAACAATAGGCTCTTTGGTCCAACCTGTTCATGACAATCAGATATCCCTAAAATGAGCTAGTCCCATTTGCCAGCATTTGGCTCACATCCCTCTCAACCTTTCTTATATCCATCTCACATCCCTTCTTGTACCCAGCCAAATGCCTTTTAAATGTTGCAATTGTACCAACCTCCACCACTTCCTCTGGCAGCTCATTCCATACACACACCACCCTCTGCGTGAAAAAGTTGCCCCTTAGGTTCCTTTGAAATCTTCCCCCTCTCAGCTTAAATCTATGCCTTCTGTTTTTGGACTCCCCCAGCTCAGCAAAAGACCTTAACTATTCACTTTATACATGGCTTTCATGATTTTATAAAGCTCTATAAGGTCACCCCTCAGAGTGAATTTAGTGACAAGGTCAGATTGGTGAACCTAGGGCGGTTCCCCTTAGAGCAAGGGCGATTGAGGAGCGCACAATGGGCAGCATGGTGGCAGAGTGGTTAGCACTGCTGCCTCACAGCACCAGAGACCCAGGTTCAATTCCCACCTCAGGCAACTGTCTGTGTGGAGTTTGCCCATTCTCCCCGTGTTTGTGTGGGTTTCCTCCCACAGTCCAAAGATGTGCAGGTTAGGTGAATTGGCCATGCTAAATTGCCTGTAGTGTTAGGTGTATGGGAATGGGTCTGGGTGGGTTGCGGATCGGTGTGGACTTGTTGGGCTGAAGGGCCTGTTTCCACACTGTACATTATCTAATTTGACTGAATGGGGAAGATTATGACTGGATGCAAGCTTCACTTTAAGCAAAAGATGCAGAGGTATTTTGTATTCAATTGTGGGATGTGGGTGTCACTGGCTGGCCAGCATTGATAGCCCATCCCTATTTGCCCTTGAGAAAGCGGTGGTGAGCTGCCTTCTTGAACTGCTGCAGACCATGTGCTGTGGGTTGCCCCACAATGCCAGTACAGAGGGAATTCCAGGGTTTTGACCCAGCAACAGTAATAGAACAGCGACATATTTCCTAGTCAGGATGATGAGTGGCATGGAAGGGAACTTGCAGGTGATGGTGTTCCCATGTATCTGCTGCCCTTATCCTTCTAGATGGAAGTAGTCTTGTGTTTGGAAGGTGCTGTCTAAGGTGGATTTCTGCAGTACGTCTTATAGTACTGCGTACAACGTACTGCAACTGAGCTTTGGTGGGAATGGATGTTTGCTGAGGTGGTGCCAATCAAGTGGACTGCTATGTCCTGGACAGAATCATGTTTCTTAAATGTTGTTGGAGCTGTATCCATCCAAGCAAGTGGGGAGTATTCCATTACAATCCTGACTTGTGCCTTGGAGATGGTGGACAGGCTTTGGGGAGTTCAGAGGAGGGGTTTAACAAGATTATGCTGTCCTTGGGTTTTTTCAGAGGGGTGATTAATGCAGAGAATCTGGGAGGTCTGGCTTTTAGGGCCAATTTGATTGTAGCTAACAGATACTACCTCAGGCAAAAGGCTTTCAAGTTTAAAAAAAAACACTTGTACAATGCAAGGGGAGCAGGCAATCCTCCCAGCTCAATTTTTCTCTGGTTTGGTTTGGCTTGGGTTTTAGCAATCTGGTTGTTCAGAGCAAGCAAGCAGTCAGTTTTGAGGCTGCTGGTCAAAGAGACATCTCTCCTGTAAGACCCTGTGTTTAAATTTACCTTTTTTTTTGCCAAGGGGTGTTTATGGGGACTGTTGCAGGAATTTGGAACAGAGGCACAGTAGCTCAGTGGTTAGCACTGCTGCCTCACAGCAACAGGTTCCATTCTAGCCTCGGGCGACTGTCTGTGTGAAGTTTGCACATCCTCTGCGTGGGTTTCCTCCGGGTGCTCTGGTTTCCTCCCACAGTCCAAAGATGTGCAGGTCAGGTGAATTGGTCATGCTAAATTGCCCATAGGTTAGGTACGTTAGCCAGAGGGAAATGGATCTGGGTGGGTTACTCTTTGGAGGGTCAGTATTGGACTTGTTGGGCTGTTTCCACACTGTAGGGAATCTAATAAGCATAGTTGGGATAATCTTTTGAGATAAAGCTTGGGGTAATCTCTTGGGTTTTTCGGTTAGCTTAAGTTATTCTATATTCTGTTCTCTTTTATTTGTATTTCATTTGGTAATCTTGCAAATAAATGTTGTTTCGTTTAAAACAAAGTGGTAGAGCCAGCTGCATTACTCCTGGAATATCCACCTCACACCTGCTTAAAACAACCAGCAAAATTAGGGTCCAGATTACTTTCTTGAAATGCTTTGAGGGGGTCTGGCCTGGTCCATAACACTTGCCACTGTAGTCCTAACCTCTGACTTGCTCTTGGAGCCACTGCATTTTTACGGTGAGTCCAGTTCAGTTTCTGCTCAATGGTAACCGCTAGGATATTGATAATGGGGGATTCAGTGATGGTAACACCATTGAATATCAAGTAGCAATGGTTAGCTTTCCTGGCATTGTGTCACACGAATGTTACTTGGCACTTGTCAGCCCAAGCCTGGATATTGTGCAGATCTTGTTGCATATGAACATGGATTGCTTCAGTATTTGTGGAGTTGCAATTGGTGCCGAACGTTGTGTAATCATCAGCAAATATCCCCACATCTGATCTTAAAGGGAGCATGGTGGGGGTGGGGGGCATGGCGTAAGGTCGTTGATGAAGCAACTGAAGATTGTTGGGCCTGGGACACTACTGTGAGGAACTCCTGAAGAGATGTTCTGGAGCTGAGATGGCTCACCTCCAACAATCTTCCTATATGCCAGGTATGTCTCCATCCAGTGGAGAGTTTGCCCCAGTGCCCATTGATTGCAGTTTTTCTAGGGCTCCTTGATGCCACACTCAGTCAAACGTGGCCTTGGTGTCAAGAGCTGTCACTCCCACCTCACCTCAGAAACTGAACTCTTTTGTCAATGCTCAAACTAAGGCTGTAATAAGGTGAGGAGCTGACTGTGGGACTGCTAATCACCGTTAGTATGGCTTTGATATCAAAACTTTATTGAAATCAAATTTCACCATCTGCCTTGGTGGGATTTGAACCGATGCTCCCAGAACATTAGCCTGGTTCTCCAGATTATTAACCCAGTAACATCACCACTCCAACACTACCTTCTTCATCAAAGAATCTCAAACTTGCAAGCAGGAATATTAGGTTGTGAAAAGGATTTGAATTATTTATTTTTGAATTACAGGCAATCAAATCACATATGTTTAATTTTAGGATTGGAGGCTTTGAGATACAGGGACCTTCTGCATTATATTTTGCCTACGAAGGTTACAAATTCTTTCAAATCAAGGAGCACGGTGAGTTTTCATTCACAACTTGCCCACATTGCATACCTAGACTGGATGTAAGCTGCATGAAACCACACTCTATTACGAGTTGATTTTTTTTGTTAAAGTTGTAATCTTGATTTAACATTTGATGTGGATCTATGACAAAATAGACCCCCAGCCCAAAAAGATTTCACTGTCGATCCAAAGTCTGACAACTGAGAAATGATATCCCTGCTTGTTGTTTTGTTTTTCCAAATGCTCCTCCTCCCATTCTTACCAAAATCTTTAAGCAAGATTACCTTGGCCTGGAGGTGAATTCACGTGGTGAAGCTAATCCCTGACAGGTTCAATACTGTGGTTAGTCAGATGGTGACATAAAGCCCCTTCATACCTGAAGAATGAAAATCAGAAATATAAAGGGTTGTTTCAATTGCCTTGCTGAGTGGTTAATGGAACCATGTTTAACCTATATGTTGTGATGAAAGGAATTTAGTGTGCTTAGCTGCAGTTAACTGCTTAGATGTTTTCTGACCAGCAAAATCATCTCAGATTAAATAATATTGACAGGTTTATTGTAGTAAAATAAACCCAATTAAGTTAACCAACACATGGAAACCTAACTTAAGGACTCTAAGATATTCTTGTTCGCTTTTTGTGTCTTTGATGACTCTTAATAAGTGCTGAAGAAAGTCTATCATTACAATGAATCCTGCATTACAATGATTACAACATTAATAGCTGTTTGGTTGTACAGATGTTGAATATTGCTGGAAAAAGGCACATTTTGTCAAAGTCTTTAGTCTTACATTATTTTTAGATGTTGTATTTTCCATGGCAACTGCTCTACCAATTAGAATTCCTTGCCAAACGATCAGCACATCCTTTGTACATAATGTCAAAGCTGACATAATGCTTTGTTGGTATTCTTATAAATTGTCCTGATGACAAACAAAATGTGTCTTCGTTTCAGCCATACTCAATTATAGCATGATCAAATATAGGCTAAAGATAGTCATTCTCTCACATGCAGTAACTATTTTTCTAGTTTATTACTATGATTTTGTACTTTTAAAGGTTGATAATGCTGGCCTTTTTATTTCTTTATCTTCTAACTATTTTTCCCCATTGTTACCTAAGATGGCACCATAAGTGGTGACCTATAATCTGTTCACCGTACTCATGTGAGTACATGTGACAGTGAAGCTAACTCTATTCCCAATTCTAACTGACCTACATGGAAGTAACTATTTATCATCTCACTTAACAAGGCATGTTGGCCATATGGTCACCTAAGGATAGTTGGAACTTTACAGTTCTACCTTGCATTTTAAAACAAACTACAAATCTACCTTGACATACAATTAAACCAATATTTCAAGAATAAATCGCTTACAGTCCAGAGTAAGTTCTTAGCAGCTTGATGTATCTTTATGTATCTTTATCTCCAATTTTCCTTTGAGGCGAAGTCTTTCCCAACCTTAACTCTATGTGCAGTCAAAGACACTGACTGCTCTGGTCTGTGTGCATCGCATTCTTCTATCTGAAGACTTTTGTCCTTTTCTCTGTAGCTCAGTCAGTCGACTGTTATTAATTTTTTATATTTGTAGCATGCCTAGCTGAGTCACAAAGACAAGTCCAATCCCATCACATCGTTCTGGAGCTCTTTGTGTTGAATTCATGAGGCTCTGTCCCCGGTTACGACATCACCCACCCCATTTTTACTCGACACTATGCTCACTTGCTTCATGACGATGACCTGAATGATGTCTTTTAACTTCGATACCTCAATCAAAATGTCATATTAAAGTCATTCACCCCACAGTTTCTGAATTAAATGGATTAATATTTTAACACTGTGTGAGGGAAGATTAAGTGTTCCCAGGAGCTTAGAAGACTGACAAGTGAACTTAATCAAACACACAAAACACTCTTACAGGGATCAAAGGAGTAGATGCAGGATTCATGGAATTCCTAAGCGAGGAAGCAGGCCATTCTGCCCATTGTGTCCACACCAACCCTCCGAAGAGCGTCCCACTCAGACCCACCCATTCTCCGTATTTCCCATGGCTATTCCACCTAACCTGTACACATTTTTGGATTGTGGGAGGAAAGCAGAGCACCCAAGGGAAACCCGTGGGATGTAGTGCAGACTAGGTGGACTAGCCATGGAAAATGCAGGATTAGAGGGAGCGGGTATGGGGGGTGGGACTGGATAGGATGCTCTTTAGAGGGTTGGTTTGGACTCAATGGGGCCAAAAGACTTGCTTCCACACTTTAGGGATTCTGTGATTCTAACAATGCTCTTTCTCACAAGCCGAAACGTTCTATTCAGTTCAAAATTTGTAGGTCCCTCAACTTTACTTTCCCCAAGAGACACTGTCTTGTCAATCGCTGTCTGGTGTATTTAGCAACATGTTTGTGGTTTTGTCTTTTCAAATCTCCTCTACACTCTCTGCAGTGTTTGAATGACCTATCAATAATACGGAGACCGGTCCTGCCTGGTTTGGTTGCAGGTTTAACCTGACCTCTCCTACAATCTCAATCTCTCTAGAAGCAAATCCCAGCATTTGATTGGCTTTTATCACTGGCTAACTGCTGCCTTGGGTTTTTGAGTATTCCGCATCCCAGCTCGATGTTAATGTTTGAATAGGTTTTTCATCTTTGTCTTGTCTTTTCAAGGCGGGTTGCACACATACTTTGTGACCGCACACTGTGTGAGGGAATTCTGGGAAAATGCCAGTGGTAACTCATTCTCTGTTTTAGTTAATCAACCAATGTAAACCTTTTTCTGCCCTGACATGTAGATGACATGGAAGAAAAGAAGAGTGACGCAGTAGATGTTCTAAAATATAAAATCAATTTAACAAAAACAAGACGCTACTTTATACCTGGAGCCTCTTTCCGAATTCTGGTAAGTACAAACTCACAAGGAAACCACCAAGGGAGGAGGGAGGCAGGGGCTACTTAATTCGACATTGGTCATGACATCAGAAAGGTGACATCGCCACTTTGAAATTTAGTTCTGCGGCTTCCTTAATGTCAGATGCATGGTGCAACAAATAATGCTACCATATTTACGTTCTCAGTAATAGTCGCATCTATTACTGGCACATCTCTGCATGAAGGAGAGACTGATATAGTTGGCTAGAAAGAGTGAGGAAGAGATAAACAGAGTTGTGCTGGTGAAAGAAGTGCCAGATCTATTTCTGGCAATTAAATCATAGAAGCCTTACAGTGTGGAACCAGGCCATTCAGCCCATTGAGTGCTCTGAAGACCCAAACCCGTAATCCTGCATTTCCTATGGGTAACCCGCACATCCCTGGACACTATGAGCAACATAGCATGGCCAATCCACTAACCTGCACATGTTTGGACTGTGGGAGGATACCAGAACACCTGAAGGAAACCCACACAGACACAGAGAGAACATGAAAACTCCACGCAGTCAGCCAAGGGTCCCTTGCGCTGTAAGGCAGCTGTTGTGCCAGCCAACCAAATCAGCAACACCCACACTTAGGAGCAAGGTTTCACTTTGTTTCTTTTTAATGTCCTTTAAGTGCACCTAGTTTGGAAATTAGTCTGTGGGATGGCAGGAGGAACTATGAGTTAAAATATCAATCACCTGAATTTAACACAAGACACAGGGCAGAATTTCCAAAGACAAGCCCCTGGACCAGTTTTTTAAGACCATAAGACCATAAGCCATAGGAGCAGAAATTAGACCATTCAACCCATTGAATCTTCGCAGCCATTCAATCATGGCTGATAAGTTTTTCAACCCCATTCTCCCGCTTTCTCCCCTTAACCCTTGACTCCCTTGACAATCAAGAACCTATCTATCTCCCTTTTTAATTTACTCAGTGACCTGGCATCCACAGCCTTCTGCAGCAATAAATTCCATCAATTCACCACTCTCTGGCTGAAGAAGTTTCTCCTTATCTCCTTCCCTTTACTCCAAGGCCGCACCCTCAGGTGCTAGTCTCTCTTACCAATGCAAACATCTTCCCAACATCCATTCAGTGTTCCGTAAGTTTCAATTAGATCCCCCTTCATTCTTCTAAGCTCCATTGAGTACAGACCTAGAATTCTCAAACATTCCTCATATGTTAAGCTTTTCATTCCTGGGACCATTCTCGAGAACCTGCTCGGAACACACTCCAGGGTCATTCCATCCTTCCTGAGATATGGGGCCCGAAATCGCACAAAGTACTTTTCTGGTAAATACACATGAGCATAAAAAATAGTCACCAGAGAGTGCTCTTACATTCCTCAGTCCTGTGTCAAATGTTACCTATTAGCAATACCATTAACGTACCGCAAGTGCCCTCATTTTATCAACATCACACAAATCTGTCTGTCTCAAAACTCTCCGTAATCGCAAAGTTCAAAGAAAGGTTTCAAAGCCACAATAGATGTCCTCACCAGGCAACTGATCCCTTGTTCCAAACCAAAATCTATCTGTAACCTCCAGTGGCTTAGCTTTGTAATTCATGGCAATCGCATGCCTTTTGGTTTAGCCAGGGCCAAGCAATGTCCTGAGTGTTTCATACACTTCTGGGCTGCCTCAGTCAGAAAGATCTCCCTTTATCATTCCCCTCCGAGCTGATTAGCAACTAGATTATCAGGAGCATCCAGGATGCTTTCTAAAGTGTCACATATGCTGGAAGACTCCCAGTCCTGGCTATACCCTCCCAATTTCCCGCTGATGGTTGTTGAATGCAGTCACCATTGAACGTCACTCCTTTCATGGGAAAGTGAAGATCAGATTGTTGAAACATTTCTGAGCAAAAAGGAAAATCAGTCTGGCAATCGCTTGACTGGCTCGCTGGGAGCTTCCCCAACCCAAGCTTTGTAACAGTTAGGGAAATCCAAAAAGCTGACCTCTTTGCCAACTGCGATACATTGTTAAGGCAGCACATTGGGAAGATGAACAATAAGGGAGGCATGGTTAGCTCGATTACTTCACAGCACCAGGGATTTGATTCCACCCTCGGAGTCTGTGTGGAGTTTGTACATTCTCCCCGCGTCTGTGTGGGTTTCCTCCAGGTGCTCCAGTTTCCTCCCACAATCCAAAGATGTGCAGGTTTGGTGGATTGGCCGTTCTACATTGTCTATAGTATCCAAGGTTGTGCAGGCCAAGTTGGTTTGCCATGGGAAATGCAGGGTCGATGTGTACTTGATGCAGCTCAGTGGTTAGCACTGCAGCCTCACAGCGCCAGGGACCCGAGTTCGATTCCTGCCTCAGGTGACTGTGCGGAGTCCCCATGTCTGTGTGGGTTTCCTCCAGGTGCTCCAGTTTCCTCCCACAATCCAAAGGTGTGCAGGTGAGGTGAATTGGCCATGCTAAATTGTCCATAGTGTTAGGTGCAATAGTCAAGGATAAATATAGGGTAGGGGAATGGGTCTGGGTGGGTTACTCTTCGGAGGGTCAGTGTGGAATTGTTGGGCCGAAGGGTCTGTTTCCATACTGTAGGGAATCTAATCTAAAAAACAAGGCATGCTTCCATACTGTAGGGTTTATTCTGGTATATGTGAAAGGCTATAACCAGCACTATTACAAGAATAAAAAAAGTGTGATGTTTTGCTTTTCATGACCCAAGGATATCTCAAGGTGCTTTATAGTCAAAGATGTACTTTCTCCCTTTAATCTTTCATGGGACTTGGGTATTGCTGTAACACCAACATTTGTTACCCATCCCTATTCATCCTTGGACCGAGTGACTTGCTGAGTAAACCATTTCAGAAGGTAGTGCCAATACCATTGCCATGAATCTGGAGTCATGTGTAGACCAGATTCAGGTAACGACAGCAGATTTCCCTCCCTAAAGTGAATTACATGTGTTTTTACAACAATTGATGTTAGTTTCATGGTCACCATCACTGGCACTTATTTGACATTCCCGAATTTATTAAGTACTGCTGAAGGGTGGTTACTGTCGGAAGGTAGGGAACAGGATCCCTGTGTACACACTGCCAGATCCTGCAGTCGGCAACGTGACAAAAAGCAGGTATTCTTATTCAAGACTGGTACCTGAGGGATGTTGAGAGATATTGACAACAGCACTGGAACAGCTAACCTGCTATTAGAATCATCAAATTTTAGAATCCCTACAGTGTGGAAGCAAGCCATTCAGCCAAAGACATCCATGCCAACCCTCCTCCCACCCAGACCCACTCTATCCCTGTAGCTCTGCATTTTGCATGGCTCATCCACCTAACCTACACATCCCTGGACACTATGGGCAATTTAGCAAGGCCAATCTGCCCTAATCTGCACACCCCTGAACTCTATGGGCAATTTAGCTTTGCTAATCCACCCTAACTTGCACGTCCCTGGACACGATGGGCAACTTAGCATGACCAATCCACCCTAACCTGCACGTCCCTGGACATTATAGGCAATTTAGCATGACCAATCCATCCTAATCTGCACGTCCCTGGACATTATGGGCAATTTAACATGACCACTCCACCCTAACCTGCACATTCCTGGACATTATGGGCAATTTAGCATGGCCAATCCACCCTAACCTGCACGTCCCTGGACATTATGGGCAATTTAACATGACCACTCCACCCTAACCTGCCCGTATTTGGACATCTTATTCAAAGGAGTACCATGAAGTCTTACATATTCACCTGAGAAGGTAGACATAGTTTAAATATGCAGCAGCAAAGGGTCACCAGTTTAACACAGTATAGATTTGACTTGACAGAAGAAGAAATGATTTTAATTGGAAGGAAGAATACTGTTGCACATTGATGGATAACAAACCCAATGTTGTTCCACAGGCATTGGTGACCTATCCGGATGGCTCCCCGGTCCCTGAAACGCCAGTCAAAATTAAAATAATCATCTCAGCGGGGAAGACCCTCGAAGCTACTCAGGAAGGATTAACCGACAGGATTGGTGAACTGAGTCTCTCCTTCAATGTTCCTGAAAATGCAAAAGATATATACATCAGTGTGAGGATATATTCTCAAGAAACATTTTATTGTCCCCTGTCCTGGACGAGCAATAGATTGGCAGTTCTTCCATGGTTTTTCAAATCCCTGCACAACTCCTGTCCTGCATGTTTCTGTAATCTTATCCATCTCCATAATCCTCCAAGATATCTGCTCTCCCCTGTTTGATAATTTCCATTAGAACATACAACATGGCAGTGCAGTACCAGCCCTTCGGCACCTTGATGTTTCACCAACCTGTGAAACCAATCTTAAACCCATCTAACCTACACTATTCCATTTTCATCTATATGTTTATCCACTGACCATGTAAATGCCCTTAAAGTTAGTGAGTATACTACTGTTGCAGACGGGGCATTGCATGGCCAAGTAAGGAAACTACCTCTGACATCTGTCCTATATCTATCACCTCTCAATTTAAAGCTATGCCACCTCGTGCTAGCCGTCACCATCTGAGGAAAAAGGCTCTCACTGTCCACCTTATCTAATACTCTGATTATCTGATATGTCTCAATTAAGTCACCTCTCAACCTTCTTCTTTCTAATAAAAATAGCCTCAAGTCCCTCAGCCTTTCCTCATAAGACCTTCCCTCCATACCAAGCAACATCCGAGTAAATCTCTTAACGGTTTCCAAAGATTCCACATCCTCCCTATAATGCAGTGACCAGAACTGTACACGATACTCCAAATGTGGCCGCACCAGCGTTTTGTACAGCTGCAGCATGACCTCATGGATCTGAAACTCAATCCCCCTACCAGTAAAAGCCAATACACTATATGCCTTTTTAGCAACCCTATCAACCTGGGTGGCAACTTTCAGGGATCTATGTACATGGACATTGAGATCTCTCTGCTCATCTACACTACCAAGAACTTTACTATGAGTCCAGTACTCTTTATTCCGGTTGCTCCTTCTAAAGTGAACCACCTCACATTTTTCCACATTAAACTCCATTTGCCACCTCTCAGCCCAGCTCTGCAACTTATCTATGCCTCTATAACCGACAACATCTTTCATTACTATCCACAACTCCATCGACCTTAGTGCAAATTTACACACTCATCCAGGACATTTGTAAAAATGACCTTCTCAATGAACTCGATGAGGTTTCTGATGCATAACCTATGCTTCACAAAACCGTGTTGACTATCCCTAATCAACTTATTTCCTTCTAGATGATTCTAAATCCTATCTCTTATAACCTTTTCCAACACTTTACCCACAACTGAGTAAGGCTATAATTACCAGGGTTGCCTCTACTCCCCTTCTTGAACAGAGGAAATAACATTTGTTATTCTCCAGTCTTCTGGTACTATTCCGGTAGACAATGACAACATGAAGATCAATGCCAAAGGCTCTGCAATCTCCTCCCTGGCTTCCCAGAGGATCCTAGGATAAATCCCATCTGGCCCAGGGGACTTATCTATTTTCACACATAGAACATAGAACATAGAAGAATACAGCGCAGTACAGGCCCTTCGGCCTCGATGTTGTGCCGATCCAAGCCCACCTAACCTACACTAGCCCACTATCTCCATATGCCTATCCAATGCCTACTTAAATGCCCATAAAGAGGGAGAGTCCACCACTGCTACTGGCAGGGCATTCCATGAACTCACGACTCGCTGAGTAAAGAACCTACCCCTAACATCTGTCCTATGCCTACCACCCCTTAATTTAAAGCTATGTTCCCTCGTAATAGCTGACTCCATACGTGGCAAAAGGTTTTCACGGTCAACACTATCTAAACCCCTAATCATCTTGTACACCTCTATCAAGTCACCCCGAAACCTTCTTTTCTCCAATGAAAACAACCCCAAGTGCCTCAGCCTTTCCTCATACGATCTTCCTACCATACCAGGCAACATCCTGGTAAACCTCCTCTGCACCCGTTCCAGTGCCTCCACATCCTTCCTATAGTAGGGCGACCAAAACTGCACACAATACTCCAGATCCGGCCGCACCAGAGTCTTATACAACTGCAACATGACCTCAGGACTACGGAACTCAATTCCTCTACCAATAAAAGCCAGTACGCCATATGCCTTCTCCACCGCACTATTTACCTGGGTGGCAACTTTCAAAATCTGTGTACATGAACACCAAGATCCCTCTGCTCATCCAAGTATCTGACCATTAGCCCAGATACCCCATCTTTTTGTTACTCTTACCAAAGTGAATCACCTCACACTGAGCTACATTGAACTCCATTTGCCACCTTTCTGCCCAGTTCTGCAGCTTATCTATATCCCACTGTAACCT
>NC_057721.1:2721662-2737644 GCF_004010195.1 Chiloscyllium plagiosum | reverse complement strand
CCCCCCCCTCTGCCCCTACTAAAACATTTCCACCCTGGAACCTGATACAGCCAATCCTGTCCCTGTTCTACCCATGTCTCCGTAATAGCTACAACATCGAAGTCCCAGGTACCAACCCACGCTGCAGGTTCACCTACCTTATTTCGTATACTTCTTGCATTGAAGTATACACACTTAAAGTCACTTTCCTGTTTACAGGCACCCTCCTTTGAGATTGATGCCATGTTCCTAACCTCCCTACACTCCAGGTCCTGCACCCTAAAGCTACAATCTGGGTTCCCATGCCCCTGCAGAGTTAGTTTAAACCCCCCCCAAGAGCACTAGCAAACCTCCCAGACTTTCCACTCCAACACTTTCCAGAATTGCTAACACCTTCTCCTTGTGAACCTCAATCCCATTTGGTCTAGTCTAGTGGCCTGTATCTCTGTATTCTCCTCAATAACATTGTCTGTTTCCAATGTGAATGCTAATGAAAAGTATTCATTTCACGCTTCCCCTATCTCCTCTGACTCCACGCACAACTTCCTACAACTTGATTGGCCCTAATCTTACTCTAGTCAGTCTTTTATTCCTGATATGCCTATAGAAAGCCTTAGGGTTTTCCTTGATCCTGCCTGCCAATGACTTCTCATGTCCCCTGCTGACTCTTCTTAGCTCTCTCTTTAGGTCTTTCCTGGCCAACTTGTAACTCTCAAGCGCCCTAACTGAGCCTTCACATCTCATCCCAACATAAGCCTCCTTCTTCCTCTTGACAAAAGATTCAACTTCCTTGGTATACCACGGCTCCCTCGCTTGACGACTTCCTACCTGCCTGACAGGTACATACTTATCAAGGACACACAGTAGAAAAAGTTCTGGGATGCATCTGATCAGGTCTCTGGGATTTACCTACCTTTATGTGTTTTAATATGTCCTCTCCTGTAATGTTGGCATTTTTCAAGATATCACTATTTATTTTTCATGATTCCTAGTTTTCATGTAATTCTCCGTAATCAACACAAAATATACGTTTGAGATCAACCCATCTGCTGCGGTTCCATTCATAGATGGTCATTTTATTAGTTAAGGGGCCCTATTCTCCTCCGAGTTACTCTTTTGCCCTTAATATACTTTCAGCTCTTTGGATTCTCCTTAACTCTATTTGCCAAAGCTCTCATGTCCCCTTTGCCCTCCTGTTTTCTCTCTTGAATATACTCCTACTATCTTTATGCTCCTCTTAAGGATTCACTTGATCCCAGATACATAGGTCTGTCATACAGAATCCCTACAGTGTGGAAACAGGCCATTTGACTCAACAAGTCCATGCTGACTCTCTGAAAAGTAACCCTACCCTATTACTCAACATTTACCCCTAACGCACCTAACCTACACATCCCTGAACACTAGGGCAATTCAGCACGGCCAATTCACCTAACCTGCATATCTTTGGATTGCGGGATGAAACCAAAGCACCAGGAGGAAACCCACACAGACATGGGGAGAATGTGCAAACTCCACACAGACTGTTGCCTGAGGCTGGAATCGAACACAGGTTCCTGGTGCTGTGAGGCAGCAGTACTAACCACTGAGGCACTATTTCTTTTCAATGTCTCAAGTCATCCAGCATTCCCTACAGCTACCGGCCTTGACCATCACCTTAACAGAAACATATCGTCCCTGGAATTATTTTTGAAGGCCTCCCACTTTCCATCCATCCCTTTATCTGCAGATAGCCACCCCCAATCAACTTTTGAAAGTAGAATATAGAACTGAACAGTATAAGTCCTTCGGCCCTCAATGTTGCGCTGATCTGTGGAACCAATCTGAAGTCCATCTAACCTATGCTATTTCATTCTCGTCCATATGTTTTCGAATGCCCATTGAAATGCCCTTAAATTTGGCGAGTCTACCACTGTTGCAGGCAGGGCATTCCACACTCCTACTACTGTCTGAGTAAAGAAACTACCCCTGACATCTGTCCTATATCTATCACCCCTCAATTTAAAGCTATGTCCCCTCATGCTAGCCATCACCATCTGAGGAAAAAGGCTCTCCCTAGCCACCCTATCTAACCCTCTGATTATCTTATAGATCTCAATTAAGTCGCCTCTCTACCTACTTCTCTCTAATGAAAACAGCCTCAAGTCCCTCAGCCTTTCCACTTAAGACCTTCCCTCCATACTAAGCAACATATGAGTAAATCTCCTCTGAAGCCTTTCCAAAGCTTTCACATCCTCCCTATAATGCGGTGACCAGAACTGTACACAATACTCCAAGTGTGGCCGCACCAGAGTTTTGTACAGCAGCAGCATGACCTCATGGTTCCGAAAAGCAATCCTCTACTAATAAGTGCTAACACACCGAATTCCTCCTTAACAACCCTGTCAACCTGGATGGTAACTTTCAGGGATCTATACACACGGACACTGAGATCTCTCTATGGCACGGTGGCACAGTGGTTAGCACTGCTGCCTCACAGCGCCGGAGACCCGGGTTCAATTCCCGCCTCAGGTGACTGGCTGTGTGGAGTTTGCAATTTCTTCTCTGCGTGGGTTTCCTCCGGGTGATCCGGTTTCCTCCCACAGTCCAAAAGACCTGCAGGTCAGGTGAATTGGCCATGCTAAATTGCCCATAGTGTTAGGTAAGGGGTAAATGTAGGGGTATGGGTGGGTTGCGCTTCGGTGTGGCCTTGTTGGGCCGAAGGGCCTGTTTCCACACTGTAATCTAATCTACAATACCAAGCATCTTACCATTAGCCCAGTACTCTTTATTCCTGTTGCTCCTTCCGAAGTGAATCACTTCACACTTTTCCGTATTAACTCTATTTGCCATTTTTCAGCCCAGCTCTGCAACTTATCTATGTCTCTCTGTAACCTACAACATCCTTCATCACTATCCACAACTGTACCGGCTTTCGTGTCATCCGCAAATTTACTAACCCATCCTTCTACGACCTCATCTAGGTCATTTGTAAAAATGACTGACAGCCATAGATCCAAAACAAATCCTTGCAGTATATCACTAGTAACTGAACTCCAGGATGAACATTTCCCATCAACCACCACCCTCTGTCTTCTTTCAGCTAGCCAATTTCTGATCCAAACCGCTAAATCACCCTCCATCCCATGCCTCTGTATTTTGTGCAATATCCTACCATAGGGATCTTTATGGAACGCTTTACTGAAGTCCATATACAGCACAGCACATCAATGGCTTTACCCTCATCCACCTATTTGGTCACCTTCTCAAAGAACTCCATAAGGTTTGTGAGGCACAACCTACCCTTCACAAAACTGTGTTGAATATCCCTAATCAATTTATTTGTTTCTAGATGATTATAAATCCTATCTCTTATAACCTTTTCCAACACTTTACCCACAACCCAAGTAAGTCTCACTGGTCTATAATTCCCAGCGTTGTCTCTACTCCCCTTCTTGAACAAGGGGACAACATTTGCTATCCTCCAGTCTTCTGGCACTATTCCTGTAGACAATGATGACATAAAGATTAAAGCCAAATTCTGCAATCTCCTCCCTGGCTTCCCAGAGAATCCTGGGATAGATCCCATCCAGCTCAGAGGACTAATCTATTTTCACACTTTCCAGATTACTCACATTCTTGTGAACCTCAATCCCATTTGGTCTAGTAGCCTGCATCTCAGTATTCTTCTTGACAACATTGTCTTTCCCCAATGTGAATACTGATAAAAAAATTTCATTTAGCTCTTCCCCCATCTCCTCTGACTCCACACACAACTTCCCACTACTTTCCTTGATTGGCCCTAATCTTACTCTCGGTAAAAACAATGACTGCAGATGTTGGAAACCAGATTCTGGATTAGTGGTGCTGGAAGAGCACAGCAGTTCAGGCAGCACCCAAGGAGCACTCCAGGCTCACTGCCTTTATTCCTGATCTCCCCACCCCCACCCTCCTCTAGCTTATTTCTCTACGATCCAGGCTCACTGCCTTAATTCCTGATCCTCACCACCAGACGCGTGGAAGAAGAACGCCTCATCTTCCGCCTCTCCAGGCTCACTGCCTTTATTCCTGATGAAGGGCTTTTGCCCGAAATGTCGATTTCAAAGTTCCTTGGATGCTGCCTGAACTGCTGTGCTCTTCCAGCACCACTAATCCAGAACCTAATCTTACTCTAGTCATTCTTTTATTCCTGATAAACCTATAGAATGCTTTAGGGTTTTCCTTGATCCTACCTATCTCATGTCTCTCCCAGGCTCTTCTTAGCTCTCTCTTTAGGTCTTTCCTGGCTAACTTGTAACTCTCAAGTGCCCTAACTGAGCCTTCACGTCTCATCCTAACGTAAGCCTTCTTCTTCCTCTTGACAAAAGATTCAACTTCTTTAGTAAACCACAGCTCCCTCACTCGATCACTTCCTCCCTGCCTGACATACTTATCAAGGACACACAGTAGCTGTTCTTTGAAACAACTTCACATTTCAAATGTGCCCATCCACTGTAGTTTCCTTCCGCATCCCAAGCATCCTGAATCTTGCCTAATTGCATCTTAATTAGATTCCCTACAGTGAGGAAATAGGCCCTTTGGCCCAACAAGTCCACTCTGATCCTCCACAGAGTAATCCACTCCAACCCATTTCCCTCTGAATAATGCACCTAATGATATGGGCTATTTAGAACATATATCAAACGCCTTACTAAAATCCATATATACCACATCTACCGCTTTCCCCTCATCAACGATTTAGCATGGCCAATTCACCTGGCTTGCACATTATTGGACTGGGGGAGGAAACCAGAGCACCTGGAGGAAACCCATGCAAGCATGGGAAGAATGTGCAAACTTCACACAGAATTGAACCCAGATCCCTGGTGCTGTCAGGCAGCGGTGCTAACCACTAAGCCACCCTGCCACCCATAATTGCCTTTTCCCAGCTGTAGCTATCCTGTCCTGTACATCTCTGGAACTATTCGGAGGCCTATAGAAAATCCTCAGTCGATGTGTCTTCAAATGTCCTTTCTGTCACCATAATACAGTCCTTGACTAACAATGTCACACCCCCCCCTCTTTTACCATCTTCTCTGTTCTTACTGAAACATCTAAATCCTGGAACCCGCAATCATTTCTGTCCCTGGTCTACCCAGGAATGATTAGATTAGATTAGATTACATTACAGTGTGGAAACAGGCCCTTCGACCCAACAAGTCCACACCGACCCGCCGAAGCGAAACCAACCCATACCCCTACATTTACCCCTTACCTAACACTACGGGTAATTTAGTATGGCCAATTCACCACATCTTTGGACTGTGGGAGGAAACTGGAGCACCCGGAGGAAACTCACGCAGACACGGGGAGAACGTGCAAACTCCACGTTTGGCCGCAACAATTGAAGCCCTAGGTACCAACTCATGCTGCAAGTTCACCCACCTTATTCCGGATGCTGCTGACATTGAAGTAGACACACTTCAAGCCACCTTCTTGCTTGCCGGTGAACTGTTGTGACTTTGAAACAATACTTATGACCTCACTACTCTGTATCTCCTGGATACTTGGAACTACAATTTCGGTTCCCATCCCCCTGCTGAATTAGTTTAAACTCTCCCAAAGAACATTAGCAAATTTCTCCCCTCCACTGGATACAGGCAACCCTCTGGTTCAGGTGTAGATAATCCTCTTTGTAGAGGTCCCCCCCCATCCCAGAATGAGTCCCAATTATCCAGGTATCCGAAACCCTCCCTCCTGCACTATCCCTGTAGCCATGTGTTCAAATCCTCTCTCTCCCTATTCCTTGCCTCATTAGCATGTGTCACGGGCAACAAACCAGAGATAACAATTCTGTTTGCTCGAGCTCTAAGCTTCCACCCTAGCTCCCTGAATTTCTGCCTTACATCACCATGCCATTTCCTACCTATGTCATTGGTGCCTATGTGGACCACGACTTGGGATTGCTCCCCCTCCCCCTTAAGGATTCCAAAAACATGATCAGAGACATCATGAACCCTGGCACCTGGGAGGCAACACACCAACCGTGAGTCTCTCTCATTTCCATAGAACCTCCTATCTGTCCCCCTAATTATGGAGTCTCCAATGACTAAAGCTCTGCTCCTCTCCCTCCTTTCCTTCTTAGCAACAGGGACAGACTCTGTGCCAGAGACCTGTAACCTATGGCTTTCCCCTGGTAAGTTGCTCCCTCCCAACAGTATCCAAAACGGTATATTTGTTGTTGAGGGGAACGGCCACAGGGGATCCCTGCACTGCCTGCCAGTTCCCTTTCTGTCCCCTGACTGTAACCCATCTGCCTTTTTCTTGTACCTGAGGTGTGACTACCTCCCTGTTACTCCTCTCAATAACTCCCTCCTCCTCCTGAATAATCCGAAGTTCATCCAGCTCCAGCTCCAGTTCCCTAACATGGCTTTCGAGGAGCTGGAGTTGGGTGCAGTTCCCACAGGTGCAGTCAGCACGTGCACTATTGGTGACCCTAACCTCCCACATTCTGCAGGAGGAACATTCAACTGCCCCAATCTCCATTCCCACTGTT
Organism: Chiloscyllium plagiosum; assembly: GCF_004010195.1. Taxonomy (NCBI): domain Eukaryota; kingdom Metazoa; phylum Chordata; class Chondrichthyes; order Orectolobiformes; family Hemiscylliidae; genus Chiloscyllium; species Chiloscyllium plagiosum. The sequence goes on along the minus strand of NC_057721.1, from coordinate 2,731,151 downwards.
CTAAATTCCCAAAGAGACTGTAGAAAAATACTTGCCTAACACTGTCAAAATTGACCTTACTCCAATTTAGAGTTTTAACTTTTAGATCAGATCTATCATTTTCCATAACTATTTTCAAACCAATAGAATTATGATCAATGGTCCCAAAGTACTCCTCCACTGACAGCTCAGTCACTTGCCCTGTCTTATTTCCCAAGGGAAAGTCAGGTTTTGTGGGTACAACCCCATATTCAATAAGAGAATTTTCTTGTACATGCTTAACAAATTCCTTTCCATCCAAGCCATTATGACTGTTCACGTTGGATAGTTAAAATCCCCTACCTTTACAATTTTATTATTCCTTATTATTCTCTGAGATCTTACATATTTGCTTCTCAATTTCATGCTATTGAGGGGCCTAGAATACAATCCCAAAAAGGGGACCATCCCTTTCTTATTTCTCAGTTCCACCCAAATAACTTCACTGGACATATTCTCAGGAATATCTACCCTAAGTAAAGCTGTAATGTTATCCCTAATCAAAAACACCACCTCGCCTCCTCTCTTTCTTTCCTTTGTGCCCTTCCTGTAGCACCTTTACCTAGAAAATTAAGCTGCCAATCCTATCCATCCCTGAGCCACATTTCTGTAATATCTATGATACCCCAGTCCCCTAATTCCAACCATGTCCTGGTTCATCCGCCTTACCTGTCAGGCCTGTTGCATTGAAGTAAATGCAGTTTAATTTATCAGTCTTACCTTGTTCTCTGCCAAGCTCTTGTCTGTCTTAACTATTTAACTTGCTACACTCATCTAATATACCGTAGAGTCAGAGAGATGTACAACATGGAAACAGACCCTTCGGTCCAACCCGTCCATGCCGACCAGATATACCAACCCAATCTAGTCCCACCTGCCAGCACCTGGCCCATATCCCTCCAAACCTTTCCTATTCATATACCCATCCAGATGCCTCTTAAATGTTGCAATTGTACCAGCCTCCACCACTTCCTCTGGCAGCTCATTCCATACACATACCACCCTCTTCGTGAAAACGTTACCCCTTAGCTCTCTTTCATATCTTTCCCCTCTCACCCTAAGCCTATGCCCTCTAGATCTGGACTCCCTCACCTCAGGGAAAGAAAACCTTGTCTATTTACCCTATCCATGCCCCTCATGATTTTATAAACCTCGATAAGGTCACCCCTCAGCCTCTGATGCTGCAGGGAAAACAGCCCCAGTCTGTTCAGCCTCTCCCTATAGCTCAAATCCTCCAACCCTGGCAACATCCTTGTAAATCTTTTCTGAACCCTTTCAAGTTTCATGACATCTTTCCAGAAGGAGACCAGAATTGCACGCAATATTCCAACAGTGGCCTAACCAATGTCCTGTATAGGCACAGCATGACCTCTCAACTCATGTACTCAATACTCTGACCAATAAAGGAAAGCATACCAAACGCCACCTTCACTACCCTATCTACCTGCAACTCCACTTTCAAGGAGCTACGAACTTGCACTCCAAGGTCTCTTTGTTCAGCAACACTCCTCAGGACCTCAGACCTATCTCTTTTCTCACTATTGCTTTGCCCTAATCCAACACTGCCCCCATCCCCCCACCACCTTACTAGTTTAAAATCACCCAATTAGCACTGGCAAATTTCCCCAAATCTGGTGTTGTCTGGACAAATGACTATTTTGCATGATAATGCTACTGTAAAATGCCTTGGGATATTTAGTTCTGGTATAGACTCTACATAAATGCAAGTATCAAATAGTTCAGATGAGTTAACAGGGTTGAGTATAATTGAAGTTAACTGGAGGTGGGGGGAGGTGTGGGGATTACATGGAGAATGACAAAACTGCGTGGGGAATGGAAAAGAAACAGAATAATTTTTTTTGCTTCTTGCTTGTCCGAATGTCCGTGCGATCTTTGTTTTCCCTGTCAATTTGCCGCTCCAGGCCTCTGCTGGAGATAAAGCCGTTGGGAATGATGTGAGCGAAGAAATAGCAATCAAATGCCATGACAGCAAGCAGATGTACCTGCATATCGGTGTGACCAATGCTCTGCTATACCCTGGAGACATCATAAATGTGACATTAACCCCTTTCAGTCAAGTAGACATCAGCAGTGTCAATTATTTTTACTATATGGTAAGTTGCTGCTTCGCCCTGCGCTCTGATTGAAACCTTGACTGATGTGCATCGTCACTTGGTGCTGCTGCATCGTACACTTTCAACACCAGAAGGTGTTGTGATGACTATTTCACTGGTACTGTCCATTCTTTCACTGAGGTAGTCAGTGACCCGTAGTCCCCAGATGTTGCCTGGTTACTATTCTCGACAACAGTTATTGGCTTGTCACAAAGGGGGAAAGAGTCAAATCTGCATGAAGTTAATCTCTGATTTTATTAGTTTAGTTAAAACAGACATACAATTCACACTGTTTAGTTAAAAGCAGGCATGTAATACGTACAAGACTAAAATCTGTGCCCATGCCCATTAGGTTGCTCTGATATTCCCTGAACAGTCAACGAAAATCAAGGCTGATATCAGACAATGGGAGCTCACACTGGCCAGGCAATCTCTCCCAAGTCCTGGATGCAATCTCCATGCTTCCAAGCAAGGGGTCCTCAACTTCACAAAGGTTGATCTCCAATGTTTTCACTGCTGCCACACTCAAAATCCTTCATTTTTCTTATCTTCTCAAACGGTGGTGTCTTTTCCTCCTTCGTTTTGGCTCATCAGATGCGCCCCGAAAGCCACCGTTAGGATTACCTCATTACTTCTTCCACCCAAGTAAGGATTCACAGTTCAAGCTGACCAGTTCAAGCAGGTGGCCGGGGCTCGGGTACTCTATGTAACTTCAGTTCACAAGCTGCTGTTTTTGAGTAGAAGCATCCCCTGGCCAACAACAAAGGACAAAGGATATTGCTGAGAAAAATACAATGCGATTTATCAAAAAGAGTATCAGATCTTTTAGTTCGGCACACATCAGGACAATTCGCAAGAATACTAATAAATTTTCTATCCTTGTTTCCCCTTTTCACTGGCATTTCTTGCAAGTTGTCCTGATGATTGAAGATAAAAAGCTTTGATGAAATGTAGCTTTTCTTTCACAAACACTGATGTCCTGCACAGCTGAGGGAACAATGGACATCTCCGTCAATTAGAAAAAGGCAACTGCTTACCCACGGCATGATGGGAACTGTTGTGGCACCAGGAGCATGGAGTCGTCAGATAGTTTTCATGACAAGTATTGCAAGGCTCCTGCTCCTTGGATGCTGCCTGACCGGCTGTGCTTTTCCAGCACCACACTCTCGACTCTGATCTCCAGCCTCTGCAGTCCTCACTTTCTCCAAGGGTCAGTTCAGCCAATGGAAACTTTGCCAAAATTATCAGTTCAAGCAGGTTCATGAATGGAGTTGTTCCAGGGAGAATTATTCATTGTGTGTTCCCACTTTACTCTGTACATGCAAATCACACATCCAGCGTGAAACAGAAAAAAAAGTGAAGATTATATAAAATAACAGCATAAATCTGCAGATCAGAAATAAAAGTGTTGGAGAAATTCAAGAGACTTAGCAATACCTGCGGAGAGAGGAACAAAGTTAATGTTTTGAATCATTTGACACTTCTTCAGAAGTAAATTTAATTCCAATGAATCTGTCTGCAAATGTGAATGGGCAAGGTGAGGAGATAGACTTCCATAATCCACAACAACTGGTACATGGTCTGAAACTGCGTTGCCAATGTTATTATGTTCTGCACTTGAACTATTTAGCCATCTGAGCTACGTGGAATCACGGCATCCCTACAGTGCGTTCAGCCACTGAGTCCACAACAACCGTCCGAAGAGCATCTCATTCAGACCCACCCCTTGATCCTTTCCCTGTGATCCTGCATTTTCCATGGCTAACCTACCTAAGCCTGCACATCTCTGGACACTATGGGTGATCGACTTGAACTGTGGGACGAAACCAGAGCTCCCAGAGGAAACCTACGCAGACACAGGAAGAATGTGCAAACTCCACACAAAGCAGGGTGGAATCGAACCTGGGTCCCTGGTGTTGTGAGGCAGCAATGCTAACCATTGAGCCACCACTTGAGGATGAAAAACTCACACAGTTTTATAGCTTCCCTTTTCCCCCAACACCCAGCACCCTAGTGCTGTGAGTTTAATGCAAACAAGTGAGTAATACAATTGATTCAATAACTGCAAATGGGCATCTGCAGTGGGCAGAGACACATCTGAAATAAGCAGATTGCTGTGTTGTTTTATTTAAGGAATAAGCATTGTGCACAATATCTTCCATGGTGCTACCACATCAAACAGCCATGTGTTTGTGACTTCTATGTACTGCTTTGATGTTGATTCCCAAAGATACTGTGAGACTGTGACTTTCTTGGAGAAAGCATTCTGCTCACGTTAAACAATACTGCCGCTTACTAATATGATAACTTGAGACTGAATGAGATGTGATGTTGTAATGAAAGATTGAAAATGATTAATGCTGAGTGTAGTTAAGGCTGGTGCAAATGTGAGCTATAAAATTCTAATTTCCGGATTACAATACTCTGAAGGATGAACATGAGCTGTGCAGATGAACATCTCATCATGTTTGATATGTAGGGTGTGTGAAATAACTCTTTTATATCACTAAAAAAAAGCCATCTGTTCAAAGGCATAATATCCCTACAGTGTGGAAGCAGGCCATTCAGCCCACTGAGTTTTCACTAACCCTCTGAAGAGCATCCCACCCAGACCCATTCCCCTACCTATCCACATCACAGTTGATGAACTGCTTTCTTTCAACTTTCTTTCAACTCTTTCCGATATTTTACTAATGATAAATTAAGGGGTGGTAGGTATAGGACAGATGTTAGGGGTAGGTTCTTTACTCAGTGAGTCGTGAGTTCATGGAATGTCCTGCCAGTAGCAGTGGTGGACTCTCCCTCTTTATGGGTATTTAAGTGGGCATTGGATAGGCATATGGAGGATAGTGGGCTAGTGTAGGTTAGGTGGGCTTGGATCGGCGCATCATCGAGGGCCGAAGGGCCTGTACTGCGCTGTATTCTTCTATGTTCTATGTTCTATGAGCCAAGGCAACTGTTGCACCATTATGGATTAGAGTGGGGCTGGAAAAGCACCGCAGGTCAGGCAGCATCCGAGGAGCAGGAACATCAACGTTTCGGGCAAAAGCCCTTCATCAGGAATACAGGCAGAGTGCCTGAAGGGTGGAGGGATAAATGAGAGGAGGGTGGGGGTGGGGAGAAAGTACATAGAGTACAATAGGTGAGTGGGGGAGGGGATGAAGGTGAAATGTTGGGCCACGGGGCGGTGAGGTTGATTGGTGCGGGTGTCCTGGCGATGTTCCCTAAAGCGCTCTGCTAGGAGGCGCCCAGTCTCCCCAATGTAGAGGAGACCACATCGGGAGCAACGGATACAATAAATGATATTGGTGGATGTGCAGGTAAAACTTTGATGGATGTGGAAGGCTCCTTTAGGACCTTGGATGGGGGTGAGGGAGGAGGTGTGGGCGCAGGTTTTGCAATTCCTGTGGTGGCAGGGGAGGGTGCCAGGATGGGAGGGTGGGTTGTAGGGGGGGCGTGGACCTGACCAGGTAGTTATGGAACCATTTCTCAGTCTCTGATTCATGTGTTGAGGATTTCCCTTTTTTAGAGTGTCTAAAAGATGGTATGGCCCTTTCTTCCTTTCAGCTAGGGATTTGCAAAGAGAACAATTTGCAGAGGAAGGTGATGGAGAGTTCCAGGATACTTGGGATTTTTTTTAAATTTCTGCTCACAGAAGGTACAGTGAGTGAGTGAGATGGATGCTTCTGTTGCATTGTCCATATACAAGGCTGCAGCTACCTGGCCAGGAACTGATCAAGTGGCTGAGCTTTCTTGAATTATCAACAGCGACAAGTGGTTCCAAATAAAGTGCTAATCAGTAGACTGCCTCTGAGCAAATTTCCACCCTCAACGGAGATAGTACCATTCTGTCTGGATTCTCTATCACTGCTTAAATCAGGCAACATTGTGGATATAACTCTTGATGTGTCCCAGGACCTCAATTTTAAAACTGCAAATAACTTCTTCCACAGTTTCCTGGGTTTAAAGCAGTAACTTCTTCCGTTTTTAGTTCACATCCAAAAAAGATTAGATTAGATTCCCTACAGTGTGGGAACAGGCCCTTCAGCCCAAACCGACCCTCCAAAGAGTAACCCACCCAGATCCATTTCCCTCTGACTAAGGCACCTAACACTGTGAGTAATTTAGCATGGTCAATTCACCTGACCTGCACATCTTTGGACTGTGGGAGGAAACCAGAGCAAACCCGCACAGACATGGGGAGAATGCGCAAACTCCACACAGACAGTTGCCCGAGGCTGGAATTGAACCTGGGACCCTGGTGCTGTGAGGCAGCAGTGCTAACCACTGAGCCACCGTGCAGAAGCAGTAGCAACACAGTGACTCAGTGGTTAGCACTGCTGCCTCACAACACCAGGGTATCAGGTCCGATTCCAGCCTAGGGGTGACTGTCTGTGTGGAGTTTGTACATTCTCCCCGTGTCTGTGTGGGTTTCCTCCTGATGCTCTGGTTTCCTCCCACAGTCCAAAGATGTGCAGGTTAGGTGAATTGGCCATGCTAAATTGCCCACAGTGTTAGGTGTGTTAGTCAGAGGGAAATGGGTCTGGGTGTGTTACTCTTCAGAGGGTCGGTATGGACTTGTTGGGCTGAAGGGCCTGTTTCCATGCTGTTCTAATCTAATAAAAATGTCAATGAACTGATGCATCCCTCAGTTATTGACAGACAAAATGCACATTTGTTGGAGATGTGGTTTGACTGGAAGGAATTTCCTTCAGTGTTGAAACATTTGGAAATGATCCAAATACATTTTTCTTTCTGTTAGCTGTAAATGGCTGAATTGATTGGTGAGTGTAGGCCAAAAGCTGATTTATACAGACAAGGTTCACTGATGTTCAATGAACTCAAATAAAAAACATCCCTTTCTTATAAGTTATGGTCTTTCTGAAGCGATGATGTGACAAGCTTTGTTTTTTTTTCCATTTCCAAAAGGCATTTAGTTTACACCATCATAATATTTACTATTCCAGGTGCTCAATAAAGGCAAGGTGCTGCTTTTTGACAGAATCAGGAAGTCTGCCAACACTTCATTTCCAGTGACGATCACAGACGAAATGGTGCCTTATTTCCGCATTGTGGCCTATTATTTTGCAAGTACTAATCATGAGAAAAGCATCGTCTCAGACTCTGTGCGTGTGGAGGTGGAGGACCCTTGCAGTTCAAAGGTGTGTATTGCCGTTTTTTGCATCTCTGGTGGTTATTGGGAGCTGTAGGACTCCATAATCTCCACCTATAACCAACAAATGCTCAACGATGGGGGAACTACAGCTCTTGCTTAGATTAATGGTGACTTGTATCAGCTGAGGTACAAATTTCACAGTCCGCCCAATTCCTGTCCGCTAGGTCAGGTTAAAATTACCCCCATTTCCTGAGGTTTGTGTCTTTCCAGGAGATGTTGAAGTGAGGTCCTGTCTGACTTCCCCCAAACCCTTTAAAGATTCAACAGTATCACTTAGAGGAAGGTTAGGTCAAGTTTCTCCATGAACCAGCCAGAATTTAACATCTAATCTTCAAAACTGATTCCCTGTCCATTACCGTGTTTTTGTGGGAGCTTGCTATGCACAGACTGGCTGTCAGTGCCACTTGACTTTGAACTTTGAAAGTACCAGGGGACTGGAGAGTGGCAAATGTTTTGCCCCTGTTCAAAAAAGGGAATAGGGATAACCCCGGGAATTACAGGCCAGTTAGTCTTACTTCGGTGGTAGGCAAAGAAATGGAAAGGGTACTGAGGGATAGGACTTATGAGTATCTGGAAAGACACTGCTTGATTAGGGACAGCCAGCACGGATTTGTGAAGGGTAGGTCTTGCCTTACAAGTCTTATTGAATTCTTCGAGGAGGTGACCAAGCATGTGGATGAGGGAAGAGCAGTGGATGTAGTATACATGGATTTTAGTAAGGCATTTGAGAAGGTTCCCCATGGTAGGCTTATGCTGAAAGAACTGGCTACACTCCTTTCATTGTACAAGTGTCTTTTTTTTTAACATAAAAGCCTTTTGCCTGAGGCAGCTATATTCAAATTGGCCTAAAACCCTTCAACTCCAGACTTTTCAGTTCCAGGATGAACTCAATCTGCCAGGTCTCAGTCGAGCTCTGCACCCTGTCAACGTCCTGTTGCAAGCTACAACAGCTTCCACATCATCCACAACTCCACCAACCTTCATGTTATCAGCAAACTTGCTAACCACCCTTCCACTTCTTCATCCAAGTCATTTATAAAACTCACAAAAAGCAGAGGTCCCAGAACTTTGAAAGTTGCCACTCAGGTGGATAGAGCTTGTAAGAAGGACTATGGTGTATTAGCATTCATTAGCAGAGGGATTGAATTCAAGAGTCGTGAAGTGACGTTGCAGCTGTACAGGACTTTGGTTAGGCCACATTTGGAATACTGTGTGCAATTCTGGTCACCTCACTTTAGGAAAGATGTGGAAGCTTTGGAGAGGGTGCAGAGAAGATTTACCAGGATGTTGCCTGGAATGGAGAATAGGTCGTACGAGGATAGGTTGAGAGTGCTAGGCCTTTTCTCATTGGAACGGAGAAGGATGAGGGGTGACTTGATAGAGGTGTATAAGATGATCAGGGGAATAGATAGAGTAGACAATCAGAAACTTTTGCCCCGGGTACAACAGAGTGTTACAAGGGAACATAAATTTAAGGTGAAGGGTGGAAGGTATAGGGGAGATGTCAGGGGTGGGTTCTTTACCCAGACAGCGGTGGGGGCATGGAATGCGCTGCCCGTGGGAGTGGCAGAGTCAGAATCATTGGCAACCTTTAAGCGGCAATTGGATAGGTACATGGATAGGTGCTTAAGCTAGGACAAATGTTCGGCACAACATCGTGGGCCGAAAGGCCTGTTCTGTGCTGTATTGTTCTATGTTCTATGTACACCGGTGACTCCAAAGGGGTCCGGTGGAGTTGTGGCAGGCCGTTACAGAAACACGGGTTTCTTTTAATTAATATTAACCCTGACAAGTTGTGAACAGACTGGCCCCATCAAGAAACAAACTGGGATCAGGTCATAGAGTCATAGAGATGTACAGCACGGAAACAGACCCTTCAGTCCAACCCATCCATGCCGACCAGATATCCCAACCCAATCTAGTCCCACCTGCCAGCACCCGGCACATATCCCTCCAAACCCTTCCTATTCATATACCCATCCAAATGCCTCTTAAATGTTGCAATTGTACCAGCCTCCAGCACATCCTCTGGCAGCTCATTCCATACAAATACCACGCTCTGTGTGAAAACGTTGCCCCTTAGGTCTCTTTTATATCTTTCCCCTCTCACCCTAAACCTATGTCCTCTAGTTCTGGACTCCCCACCCCAGGGAAAAGACTTTGTCTATTTATCCTATCCAT
>NC_057721.1:2709493-2716436 GCF_004010195.1 Chiloscyllium plagiosum | reverse complement strand
CATAGAGCTAAAACAAAAGAGATTACACAACCTAATTTTGAGACATCCTGTGAAATTATTTTTTGCTGTTATACCCAGGAACTTAAGGACAGCTATTGCGTTAAACTTTAGTTGAAAGCATACTTACTGAAATCAACATCACCATTCAACTCAGGGGGTGATTTACTACACTATAACTCCACGAGGGGGCATAGCTTTAAATTAAGGTGTGGTAGGTATAGGACAGATGTTAGGGGTAGGTTCTTTACTCAGCGAGTCGTGAGTTCATGGAATGCCCTGCCAGTAGCAGTGGTGGACTCTCCCTCTTTATGGGCATTTAAGCGGGCATTGGATACGCATATGGAGGATAGTGGGCTAGTGTAGGTTAGGTGGGCTTGGATCGGCGCAACATCGAGGACCAAAGGGCCTATACTGTGCTGTATTCTTCTATGTTCTATGTTCTACGTTCTATGTTAGTTTGGCATGTGTCATGGGAAAGGTGTTAGAATCAATCATGAAGGGGGTTAGAGACACCGGTGCATTTTATGAAGCTTGAAGTGATAGTCTATCTCATCAGAAATGTCCTGGCCTATACATATCCCTCAACCGATGCTATGGGAATAGACTGCTTGGCCGCCATTGTATTGCTATATGTGAGAGCTGATTGTGTACAACTTGACGGCAGTGTTTCTGACATTAGGACAGTGGTCTAAGTTACTTATTAAAGTGTTGCTGCAGAGTGGAGCAGAGGTTGACATTTGACAGGCACATAACCGCTGAACTGGAGTTGGCCCCAGATGACTGAGTGCCATTAAGTTGGAATGTGTTTGCCAGGACCACTTGAAGCATATCTGGGTGCACAGCATACTCAGCTGTCGAGAAGACCAGAACTTGTGGATGACGCTCACTCAGGTATTAGTCTTTTTGGTAGCATTTAGGGATGGTCAACTGGGGAGTGATCAAGCCACCCTGCAAGGCATGTCGAGAACAGTTGGGCTGGGTTCCTGTCGGTGGCTTTTCCTGATCTTTCCTGCACCATTGGTGTCATATTGGGAGAAAAAAACGTTCAAGTTGACAGTCTTGAAGCCAGTTGTGTTCCATAGAACATAGAACATCCCAGCGCAGTACAGGCACTCGGCACTCGATGTTGCGCCGACCAGTCACACCAATCAGATCAAAGTCCCTTTGACAATGCACCACTCAGCTGTCCATCCCAGGAATGATACAGACTCCTTTTGGAGTCACACCTCATCTCAACTAAGGAGCTCAGAGAGACCTCAAGAGAGAAAATGCTGGAAAATCTCAGCAGGTCTGGCAGCATCTGTAAGGAGAGAAAAGAGCTGTCATTTCAAGTCTAACTGACCCTTTGTCAAAGCTAAAAAAAGGGGAGAAATAGGGAGGTATTTATAGGAGGCTGAGAGAAGGTGAGTCATGGCTCCAGAAGCAAAGGTAGCAATAAAGAGGTGACAATGACAGTGCATAGAGAGATCATAGGGCGATTAGGAGCTGTGAATGACCAAGGCTGAAGCAGTGTTGTGTGACAAAATATGTGGGGGATGGGGGGGGAGGGGTGAAGCAGAGGCAAAATGGAAAACAGGGGAGAAGGGTAGCAAAGGGGGAAGAGGTGAGGAAAAGGTGATGAGAGAGTGGGGAGCGAGAGAAAGAGAGACCTGCTGAGATTTTCCAGCATTTTCTCTTTTGGTTTCAGTTTCCAGCATCTGCAGTAATTTGCTTTTATTTGCTCAGAGTGACCTCACCAACTGTCTAGCGTTTCCCCATTTCCAAATCACACCTTATTAAATAACCACTCTTTGAACAGTTCGGCCTGTTGTCCAGCTTTCAATTATGCCACATCCCAAATTCAATCCCAAATCCCATTCCCCTGAACCATACAGTAAAGATTCAGGATAAGCAATTGCTTTGCCAAGAAGCTAACTTCTACGTTTTCTCTCCGAGTAGGTATTTTACATCAAGGACTTTTATGACTTTGGCTCATCATATGGTGGAGGACAAAACTCTATTAAGGTCTTCGAAGATGCTGGACTGCGCCTCATCTCTGATCTAATGGGGTCAATTGAACTGAGCGGTAGAAACAGCTTTTGTGCATCTTTTTGAATAACTGATTTATGAGTAAATGAGTCCACTTTCTGAGCAGCAATTTTAAACCAACATTGCCACCCTCTAAAAGTGCAGTACTCGTCCTCAAGGGCTCCTGTCAACTCATGTAGAGGATGTGCAGGTCCTTTCTGGAGCACTGGGTCCAGTTCTGGTCACCATGTTATTAAAATGGAGAGGGCTCAGAAAGGATTCACCAGGAGGTTATTAGGAGAGGCTGGATGGGCAGAGATTTCTTTCACTGGAGCATAGGAGGTTAAGGGGGACCTTAAAGAGGTTTATAAAATCATGAGGGTTATAGATAAAGTGAATAGCAGGTGTCCTTTCCCTAGGGTGGGGGATTTCAAGTCAAGTGGGCATTTTTAACATGAGAGGAGCAAGGTTTAAAAAGACATGAAAGGCAATCATTTATTTTATACAGAGAGCGATTTGTGTGTGGAATGAACTACCAGAGGAAGTGATGGATACAGATACAGTTGCAGCATTTAAAAGACATTTGGATAAGTTCATGAATAAGAATATTTGGAGGGATATGGGCCAAACGCAGGCAGGTGGGACTAGTTTACTTTAGGAAGATGGTTGGCATGGACTGGTTGGACCGAAGGGTCTGTTTTCGTGCCGTATGCCTCTGGGGGAGTGGTATGCCAACTAATCTCTAACTCCCTTAAGAACCTCACAAATTAAGAGCAGGAGGCTGCCATTTTGTCACTTGAATCATCTCAGTCCTTCATTTAGATCCTGCTGATCTGCACCAGTCTTTGCACCAAATCCTCCAACGTCCCTATCTTGTCCAAACCTATCCCAGTCACGAAAGCTAGCATAGCCAGAGCTGCCAATGTCACATCAGTGAATAAAACAAAGAATTGTGGATGGTGAAGATGTGAAATAAAAACAGAAAATGATGGGAAAAGTCAGCTGATCTGGCAGCATTAATGGAGAGAGAAAGCAGAGTTAACATTTCAAAATCCAGCATGACACGTCATCACAACTCAAAATGTTAGCTTGCTCTCTCTCCATGGATGCTGTCCAACCTGCTCTGATCTCCAATATTTGTTGTTTGCAGTACAGATTCCAGCATCTGCAATAATTTACTCCTACATGATGCTTCAGTGAATTTTACAATCCTGTTCCATCACAACCAGAGGCTACAGTAGAATGTCTCTGCTGCAGAATAGTGGTTAGGACTCTCCTTGAACAGACACAGAATTGGTCAGGCCCAATAATGGGTTGTTAGATCACACCCAACTCGGTGACAGGCCCCATACAGAGCTGATTCTCAAAGCCAAAATGTGGAAGAAAGTAATTGTCTCAAATAATCTGCTTTATTTCAGAAATAACGAACATTCCGTGGAATAGAGAGCCATTAATGCATCCTAGAGAAGGTAAGAATCTTTCATATTTAGAATTAGGCTTCAATTTAGGGCATGGGCCTTATCTTTTCGAGGTTAATTGATGGATGATGAAGGGAAATATGTAAACTAATCTGTAATGTTATAAAGATCACCTCACCAAAAGTAAAAAGGCCTACAAAGTTCCCACACATTGAATTTGACAAATCTGGAATCCAGGTTGCTGCAGATTGACAGCAAACATGTATCTGGGATTAGTGTTTCTCTGATGAAGCAAAGTTAAAATAAATCACACAACACCAGGTTATAGTCCAACAGATTTAATTAGAAGCACACTAGCTTTCGACAGCACTGTGGGTGTCCCTACACCACGAGAACTGCAGCGGGTCAAGAAAACAGCTCATGACAGTCTTCCCCAGGGCATCCAGGGACAGCAAAAAATTCTGACCTCGCCAGTAAGGCCACATCTCCTGACAAAATTCTAAAAGCCACCTGGCTACCTTGCAAAAGGTTTAAAAATCTGTTTGTAGCACATCTTAGCCCATTATTGAGGCACATTTTTAAACTTTGAGACATTTTAAAATAATAATGTAAACATGACAAGGATCTGACAAACCTTGAAAATGCCCACTTTATATCATTTCACTTTGAAGGCTGCACTGTGATTGGACTTAACTTCGACTAACTACTTCCTGTTTATTTTGACGTAACGGATGTTAATAGGTCATTTAAATATTACTCTGTGTGTAGTAATTTGTTTCTTTATTTGTTTGTGGATGAAAGGCCAGCGTTATGGCCTGGCCCTAGTTGCCCCCTTGAGAAGGGTGAGCTGCCTTCTTGAACTGCTGCAGCCATGTGCTGTAGGTGGACCCACAATGCCCTGAGGGAGGGTGAGACCCAGAGATGACAGCTCAGTTGGAGTCACAATGTCCCACTCCAGGACTTCAGCACAAAAGATGACTCTTCAGTAGTGTACTGAGGGAATGCTGCACTGTCAGAAGTGTTATCCTTTGGATGGGATATTAGAGCCAGGTCCTGTTTGGCCTCTCTGGTCAATGTAAAAGATGCCATGGTGCTATCCTTAAAAAAATCATGGATATCTCTCAATGTCTTGGTCAATTTTGTCCCCTAATGAACATCATCAAAATAGTTTATCTGATCATTATAACATGTCTATTTGTTTGGAGCTGCCTCTGTGCATTTGGCTTCCCCATTCCCCAATAGTATTGTCCAGCATGAGAATTCTCCCACTAGTTTCAGATAGGTAAACCCTCTAGACATGTTTAACTCCTGCGTACAAACCAAACTTTCAAACTGATCTCCCATCCACATTTCCCAGGATGAATGATAGAGGCAGCATTTTCTCTAATTACCACTGTTACAACATAGAACATGGAACATGGAACATAGAACAGTACAGGCCCTTCGACCCTCGATATTGTGCTGACCTGTGGAACCAATCTGAAGTCTATCTACCGTACACTATTGCATTTTCATTCATGCGTCTATCCAACGACCATTTAAATGCCCTTAAAGTTGGTGACTCTACTACTGTTGCAGCCAATGTGTTCCATGCTCCTACTACTCTGAGTAAAGAAACTACCTCTGCTTTCTGAAACCAAAAGAGAAAATGCTGGAAAATCTCAGCAGGTCTCTCAGCATCTGTAAGGAGAGAAAAGAGCTGATGTTTCAAGTCTAACTGACCCTTTGTCCCCTCGTGCTAGCCATCACTATCTGATAGAGGGCTCTCACTGTCCACCCTATATAACCCTCTGATTCTCTTATATGTCTCGATTAAGTCACCTCTCAACCACCTTCTCTCTACAGCCTCAAGTCCCTCAGCCTTTCCTTGTAAGACCTTCCCTCCGTATCAGACAACATCCTAGTAAATCTCCTCTGAACCCTTTCCAAAGCTTCCACATCCTTCCTATAATGCGGTGACCAGAACTGTACATAATACTCCAAGTGCGGCCGCACCAGAGTTTTGTACAGCTGCAGCATCACCTCATGACTCCGAAACTGAATCTCTCTACCAATAAAAGCTGTACGCCTTCTTAACAACCCTATCAACCTGGGTGGCAACTTTCAGGGATCTCTCTCGACTCACACTCTTGAACCTGATCTGCTGTCCTTTCTCCAACTCTGTACGATAACACAATGCGACTCTTCTTTTTAATTTCAAAACAAATCACCCAGTTTAACTCCCAGGCAGGCTCCAGCAGTGGTCATGTGCAACTTTAATTGAAACCATAATGAAAGTTACAAACTGTGATCATCTTATAAACCAAGCAATGCTAATCCAAAAGTGTCACAGTGGTATAAACCTCACACAGTGTACTTCTGAAAAATAAATCCTGGACAGGTCCAAATTCAAGCTCGAACCACAACAGACAGAGGTCATGAGAGGACAAGACAGCAGGCCTGTAAGCCAGTGATTTCACCTGTCTCTCTAACACCTGTCTCTCTAACATGTAATAGTTGCACTCAAATCTACATATCAGCATTTGGCTTGACGTCAGCTATGAGCTGACACCAGTTCAGCTGAGGATGTGATCTCCACACTGAACACTCATCCACTGAAACAGGAGAGTCCATCAATATTTTGATAATTCTATTATTGTTTTTAATGCGCCAGCTGTCATTATAGGCGTAAAGCACATAATGGTGCTAAATAAATGCACCTTTGCAGATATAATGAGAACCCATTAGGCAACATGTTATGAATTGAAAGCCCGAGATTTTACAATCGTTTTTTTTACATTTCAGGCCACACGAAGAATTGGTTCTTAGCCTAAGTACAAATTGGATTTGAATAGTTAGATGCTCGTTTTTGAGCCAGACAGACTCGTTCAGCTGGTGGGCCTTTTAATGTGCTGTAGACCTCTGTGACTTTATTATATTCTCTCCCCGTGTATAGATATCGGGATCTCTGAAACACATCAGATTGTACATCCTACATACGAACACACTTGGATGTGGCAGATAGAGAATACCTCGGGACAGAAAACGTACAGGTATTGCAGAGTGAGGCTGCTCACTATTAGTCAGGGACAGGCATGAATATGAAGAAGGTATTTGGTTGAAAACAGACCAAAGTCCCTTTGACAATGGAATAATTTACAGGGAGGATGCTGGAGCTGTCTTCCACGCTGATGGGGGCGGGCAGTAGTGTAGGAGGAATATTTACTGCATCTGCTGCACCCGATGTGGCCTCCTCTATATTAAGGAGACAGGCCGCCTACTTGCGGAATGTTTCAGAGAACACCTCTGGGACACCCGGACCAACCAACCCAACCGCCCCATGGCTGAACACTTCAACTCCCCCTCCCACTCCACCAAGGACATGCAGGTCTTTGGACTCCTCCATCGCCAGACCATGGCAACACGACGGTTGGAGGAAGAGCGCCTCATCTTCTGCCTGGGAACCCTCCAACCACAAGGGATGAACTCAGATTTCTCCAGTTTCCTCATTTCCCCTCCCCCCACCTTGTCTCAGCCAA
>NC_057721.1:2685902-2709474 GCF_004010195.1 Chiloscyllium plagiosum | reverse complement strand
CTCCTGCTCCTTGGATGCTGCCTGACCTGCTGCGCTTTTCCAGCAACACATTTTCAGCTCAGTGTAGGAGGAATATCACTAGGTTCGCAACTCAGATGAATGCTCTGGGAACATGGGTTTAAATTCCACCACAGGAGCGAGTGAAATTCAAGTTTAGTTTATAAAATCTAGAATTTCAAAGGTCAGTGAGACCATAGAGCTATCATCAGTTGCTCTCAGGATCCACCTGGTTTACTAATATCCTTGAAAGAAGGAAATTGCCATCCTTACCTGGTCTGGCCTACATGTGACTCCAGACCCAGTTTGAGAGGGGCAGACTCCAGTTTGAGAGGGGCAATGAATTCTAGTCTTGCTATCTCAAGCAAGGATAGAGAAACAATTTTGACTTTCCTGGTATTTTATCCAGATCGAGTTTACCCACCTCCTCCTATTGTGTCTATTTAGTTTAGCGTGTTTGCACAACATTTCAGCCACTGTTCAGGTCAAGACTTCTCCGCTGGATTGCCTTTTCAATTTGGATTAGATGCCCGATAGTATGGAAACAGGCCGGTTGGCCCAACAAGTCCACACTGACCCTCCGAAGAGTAGCCCACCCAGACCCATTCCCCCCTACCCTGTATTTACCCCTAATGCACCTAACACTATTGGCAATTTAGCTTGGCCAATTCACCTTTTTAGACTGTGGGAGGAAACCAGAGCACCCGGAGGAAACCCACGCAGACGTGGGGAGAACGTGCAAACTCCCCACAGACAGTCACCTGAGGTAGGAATCGATCCCAGGTCCCTGACGCTGTGAGGCAGCAGTGCTAACCACTGAGCAACCGTACTGTGATTTGTTAATGACTATCACGCCCAGCGGTTCTGCTTTCACCCACCAGCATAGACACCTTCTCTGTATCTAGCCTGTCCTTTAAGATCTCTGACGTGTCCTCCTATAACTCTGACCCAACGCATAATGACAAGAATGGTCCTGCAATTACAAATGCTTCACAGAACATGGTGCAAGACATTGAAAGGAAAAGAGCATTTGCCTTCAGAGAGATGCAAAGCAAGCAGCACAATTTGAAGAACTTTCTTGAGCTGATTAAGCTTGTGTGACAGAGATTTTCAAAGCTCCTTCTTTTGCTTATAAATCAAGAATAGACTCAGCAAAATAATCAGTTTTATGTTTAAAACTTGCCACCACTTGATGAGGACTTCTACTCATCACAACGGTAGGAAGGCCACTTTCCATTACTTGGGGAGTCATCTCTGCAGTGTGGAAACAGGCCATCGAGTCAGCATGAATCTCTGAAAAACATCCCACCCAGGCCCATCCCATCTCTGTAACTCCGCATTTCCTGTGGCCAATCTGCCCTAGCCTGCACATCCACAGTTGGACCGTAGGGAGACACCCACGCAGCCACGGGGAGAATGTGTAGTATCCACACAGACAGTCACCTGAGGCTGGAATCAAACCCAGGTCCCTGGCGTCGTGAGGCAGCGTTACTAACCACTGAGCCACTGTGCTGCCCAAACATCCTCTGGCAGATCAAAAGGGTGAGCAACAGACTCCATTGGAGCCCAGGCTTGCTATTGGAGAAAGAATTTGGTGCAGTTTTGGGTTTAAAGTAAATGGGAAGCAATTCTGTTCGGTCCCGCAACTATTTCTCCAACGAAGATAACTTTAAATGATCCTCCCAGGGGGTTGAAACTCAGAATTCTTAAAGCTGCATTCTCATAATTTGGGTCCCAATTAATCTACTCACAATTGAATGGGAAGGTATGCCTAATATAATTGTTAGGAAACAAATTGCAGAACATTTGACTGAAATACCCTTTTGGAAAGGTGAGATGAGGAAAGAGCATTCCATTTCTATTCCTGCAGGTTAACATCCGACATTGACCCTCCCCGGTCCTGGGAAATTAATGCATTCAGAATATCAAAAGAAGGCGGTAAGCAATTAAGAGATACATGTATTTTATCAGCTCTTAAATCCAGCTGTCATAATTTAGTGAATAACTCAAATTAACAACTGTCATGTGTGTGTGCAGCAAATTTCAACCAACTTCAAGCCTCTATGCTATCACCTCAGCAAAAAGAAATTCACATCCCATAATGGTGTGGCAGATCTACAACCCAGGTCTCCAGTGAATATGTTGTCGATTTCAATTATTGATGCTATAGTGAACATATTAATGATATAGATCTCGGTGTGCAAGGGGACAATTTCAAAGTTTGCAAGTGACACTAAACTTGGAAGCATTGTAAGCTGTGAGGAGAACAGTGTAGAACTCCAAAAGGACATTGACAAGTTGGTGTAAGGATGGATAGGTGGCAGACAGCATTTTAGCCATGCGAGTGATCCATCTCAGCCCCCTCCAGTGATCCCCAACATTACATATACCAGTCTTGGTGGTGTGAGGTAGTTCACTTTGGAAGAAGTAACAGGACTGCAGAGTACTGGACTAATGGTAAAATGTTTGGACAGTGTAGATGAACTGAGAGATCTCTGTATCCATGTGCATAAATCCCTGAAAGTTGCCACCCAGGTTGATGGGGTTGTTAAGAAGGCATACGGTGTGTTAGCTTTTATTGGTAGAGGGATTGAGTTTCAGAGCCACGATAGTCATTCTTCAGCTGTACAAGACACTGGTGCGGCTGCACTTGGAGTATTGCGTGCAGTTCTGGTCACCGCATTATAGGAAGGATGTGAAAGCTTTAGGAAGGGTTCCGAGGACACTTACTAGGATGTTGCCTGGTATGAAAGAAAGGTCTTAAGAGGAAAGGCTGAGGGAACTGAGGCTGTTTTCGTTGGAGAGAAGAAAGTTGATAGGTGACTTAATCGAGACATATAAGATAATCAGAGGATGAAATAGGGTGGATACAGAGACCTTTTTGCTTGGATGGTGATGGCTAACACGAGCAGTGATAGATATAGGATAGATATTAGGGGTAGTTTCTTTACTCAGAGAGTAGTGGTGGCATAGAATGGCCTGCCTGCAACAGTGGAAGACACGCCAACTTTCAGGGCATTTAAATGGGCATTTGACATATGGATAATAATGGTGTAGGTTAGGTGGGCATCAGATTATTTCCACAGGTCAGCGCAACATTGAGGGCCGAAGGGCCTGTACTGTGCTGTAATGTTCTATGTTGTATGTTCTTCAGCTAATTCGATTCACTCCACATGATACTGCCTTTACCATAGCCATGGAGAGGAATAGGAGCAGACAGTGGGGGAGGGTAGATTATACTGCTATTAGACAGGAGCTGTGGAGTATTAATTGGAAACAATTGTTCTATGGGAAAGACACAACAGAAATATGGAGGCTGTTTAAGGAGCACTTGTTGTGAGTGTTGGTTAACTTTGTCCCACTGAGACAGGCAAGGAATGGTAAGGTGAAGGAGCCTTGGATGA
This sequence comes from Chiloscyllium plagiosum, assembly GCF_004010195.1. NCBI lineage: Eukaryota > Metazoa > Chordata > Chondrichthyes > Orectolobiformes > Hemiscylliidae > Chiloscyllium > Chiloscyllium plagiosum. Next base: position 2,706,073 of record NC_057721.1, on the reverse strand, counting down.
CAAGAGCTTCTCGCCAACAAGAAGAAGGAAACTTTCTTAAGATTGAGGAAGCAAGAATGTGGTACAGTTTTAGAGGATTAGAGGGTAGTTAGGAAAGAACTCAAAAGTGGACTGAAGAGAGCTAGGAGGGGGCACAAAAAAGTCTTGGTGGGAAGGATTAGGGAAAACCCAAAGGCATTCTACATTTACGTGAGGAATAAGAGAATAATCAGAGAGAGAGGGTAGGGCTGATCAGGGATAGTGGAGGGAACTAGTGCCTGGAGTCTGAAGGGGTAGGGGAGACCCTAAATGAATTTTTTGCTTCAGTATTCACCAGAGAGAGGGATCTTGTTGATAGTGAGAACACCATGGACCAGCTTAATAAGCTTGAAGAAATTGATATTAAAGATGTGGATGTGCTGGAAATTCTGGGAAGCATCAAGATAGTTAAGTCAGACCAGACACATCCAATGTTACAACAGGAAATGAGGAATGAGGTTGCTGCACCTCTGGCGATGATCTTTGCATCTTCACTCTCCGCGGGGGGCAGTTCCAGCTGATTGGAGGGAGGCAAATGTCGTTCCTTTGTTTAAGAAAGAGAATAGGGAAATTACTGGGAATTACAGACCAGTCAGTCTTAGGTCGGTGGTAAGCAAGTTGCTGAAAGGATTCTGAGAGATAGGCTTTATGACTATTTGGAAAAAACATAGATGATTAAAGATAGTCAGTCAGTCAGCAAACAAGGTTTTGTGAGGGGCAGGTCATGCCTCACAAGCCTTATTGAATTCTTTGAGGATGTGATGAGACAAGTTGACAAAGGTCGAGCAGTGGATGTAGTGTATGTGGATTTCAGTAAGGCATTTAATAAGGTTCCCCATGGTAGGCTCATTCAGAAAGTTAGGAGGTATGGGATACAGGGAAATGTGGCTGTCTGGATACAGAATTGGCTGGCCGAAGTAAGACAGCGGGTGATAGTGGATGGAAAGTATTCCACCTGGAGGTGGGTGACCAGTGGTGTCCCACAAGGATCTTTTCTTGGGCCTCTGCTCTTTGTAGTTTTCATAAATGTCTTGGATGAAGAAGTGGAAGGGTGGGTTAGTAAGCTTGCTGATGACTTTAAGGTCAGCAGTGTTGTAGATAGGGTTGGGAGCTATTGTAGGCTGCAACAAGACATTGACAAGATGCGGAGTTGTGCTGAGAAATGGCAGATGGAGTTCAATCTGGATAAATACAAACTGATTCATTTTGGAAGGACAAATGTGAATGCTGAATGCAAGGTTAAAGACAGGATTCTTGGCAGTGTGGAGGAACACAGATCCCTCAAAGTTGCCACCCAAGTTGATGAGGTTGTTAAGAAGGTGTGTGGTGTTTTGGCTTTCATTAACAAGGGGATTAAGAGCCGTGAGGTTTTGCTGCAGCTCTATAAAACTGTGGTTAGACCACACTTGGAATATTGTGTCCAGTTCTGGTTGCCTCTAGGAAGAATGTGAAAGCTTTAGAGAGGGTGCAGAGAAGATTTGTGTCAAGAGTGTGGTGCTGGAAAAGCACAGGAAGTCAGGCAGCATCCGAGGAGCAGGAGAATCAACGTTTCAGGCATAAGCCCTTAATCAGGAATGAAGCAGAGAAGATTTACCAGAATGCTGCTTGGAATGGAGGCCTTGTCTTATGAAGAGAGGTTGAGTGAGCCAGGGCTTTTCACACTGGAGAGAAGGAGGAAGAGAGGTGACTTGTTAGAGGTGTACAAGGTAATGAGAGGCATAGATAGAGTAGCTAGCCGGAGACTTTTCCCCAGGGCAGAAATGGCTGTCATGAGGAGTCATAATTTTAAGGTGATTGGAAGAAGGTATAGGGGAGGTGTCAGAGGTAGGTCCTTTACACAGAGAATGGTGCATGTGTGGAATGCACTGCCAGCGGTGGTAGTAGAGTCAGAGACATTAGTGACATTTAAGCAACTGCTGGACAAGCACATGGACGGCAGTAAATTGAGGGGTGTTGGTCTTAGATTAAGATAAATGCTTGGCACAACATTGTGGGCTGAAGGGCCTGCACTGTGCTGTACTGTTCTATGTTTTATATCAAGGAATAGTTGAAGACACTGGATACGGCAAAGGCAATGGGCCCTAACAACATCCCGGCAATAGTACTAAAGACTTGTGCTCCAGGACTTGCCACACCCCTAGCCAAGCTGTTCCAGTACACTTACCATACTGGCATCTATATGATATTGTGGAAAATTATCCAGGTATATCCTGTGCACAAATAAACAGGAAAAGTCCAATCATCCTATTACCACCCCATCCATCTATTCTCAATCATCAGTAAAGTGATGGAAGGTGTCACCAACAATGCTTTCAAGCAGCTCCTGCTCAGCAATAATCTGCTCAATGACGCCCAGTTTGTGTTCTTCTGGGGCCACTCAGCTCCTGACCTCATTACAGCCTTGGTTCAAACATGGACAAAAGAGCTGAATTCCAGAGGGAAGGTAAGTGTTAAAGCTCTTGACATCAAGACTGCATTCAACCGAGTGTGGCATCAAGGTGCCCTGGCAAAACCAGGATAATTGGGTATCAGGGGCAAACTCTCCAGTGTTTGGACTCACACCTGGCACACAGGAAAATAGCTGTGGGTTGTTGAGGTCAGTCATCTCAGCTTCAGGACATATCTGCAGGATAGTGTCCTAGATCCAACCATCTTCAGCTGCTTCATGATCTCCCTTCCATCATAAGATCAGAAGTGGGGATATTTGCAGATGATTGCAGAATATTCAGCAAAATGTGTGACTCTTCAGATACTGAAGCCGTCCATATTAAAATGCAACAAGATCAGGATAATATCCAGGCTTGGGCTGACAAATGGCAATTAACATTCGCATGACACAAATACCATGCTATGACAATTTCCTGTAACAGACAAACTAACCACCACCCCTTGACATTCAATGGTGTTGCCATCACTGAATCCTGGGGGTTATCATTGACTTGAAACTCAACACGTAAACACTGGCTACTAGAGCTGGTCAGAGGCTAGGAATACTGCGGCGAATAACTCACCTCCTGACTCCCCAAAGCCTGTCTAACGTCTACAAGGCACAAGTCAGGAGTGTGATGGAATACTCCCCACTTGCCTGGATGGGTGCAGCTCCAACAACATTCAACAAGCTTGATACCATCCAGGACAAAAATAGCCTGCTTCTTGATTGGCACCACATCCACAAGTATCCATTCCCTTTACCACTGACACTTAGTAGCAGCAGTATGTAATATCTACAAGATGCACTGCAGAAATTCACCCGAGATCCTGAGACAGCACCTTCCAAACCCATGCCCACTTCCATCCAGAAGGACAAGGGCAGCAGATACATGGGACACGACCCCCTGCAAGTCACCATCCCGACTTGGAAATGTACCTCCAGTCCTTCACTGTCACTGGGTCAACCCACAGCAGGTGGACTGCAGTGATTCAAGAAGGCAGCTCACTACCACCTTCTCAAGGGCAACTAAGGATGGGCAATAAATTCTGGCCCAGCCAGCGATGGCCACATCCCACAAATGAATTTAAAATAATGAGGTTCAACGCAGAGGTGATGCACATTGTTCCAAAAAACATTAGAATACTGTTTGGATTAGGGAGTACAATTCTAAAGGGGGTTCAGGAGCAGAGCGACATGGCTGTCCATGTTTACAGATCATTGAGGGTGGCAGGCCAAGTGGAGAGAGAAGTTAATAAAGTATACAGTGTCATCGGCTTTATTAATAGGTTAATCGAGGGACAAGAACAGGGAGGTGATGGCCTCGTGACATTAGCATGAGACTATTAATCCAGAGAGAAAGTGTTGGAGATCAGAGTCAAAGAATTCTGGCGTTTGAAGGGCTTATGTCAACAGTCCTGCTCCTCGGATGTGGCCTGACCTGCTTTGACTATTCATCCAGAGACCCAGTTAATATTCTGGAGACCTGGATTTGAATCACACTGTGGAAGATGGTGGAACTTGACTTCAATAAATATCTGGGACTAACTGTCTAATGTTGGAAAAAAACAGTTTAGTTCACTAAGGAAACTGCTGTCCTTGCTTTCTCTGGCCTACATTTGACCTCACAGTGATGCTCTTCACTCTGAACTGCCCTCTGAGTATATCAGAATGGGCAGTAAATGCAAGGCCAGTGATACCTACACCATGTGAATGAGTGTGATGTTGAATTTGTGACTCTCAGCTGAAATATTGTATACGGTTGTGGGTGCCACATAATGGGAAAACTGTGCGATACATTGGAGAGAGAAGATAAATTATTTGCAAGAATGGTTCCATGGATGAGAAACTTCAGTGATGACAATAGATTGAAGAGGGTGGGACTATTCTCCTTGGGAAGGAGGAGGCTGGGAGGAAATTTATAGAGGGTTTCAAAATCATGAGTGGGCTGAATAGAGAAAACAGGGAGAAGCTGTAATACTTGGAAAATTTTAAAAAATGAACAAAAGGGCATAGACTTGAAATGATGTGCAAATGATGCAAGGGTGACATGAGAAAATACTTTCTCACACTGGGAATAGTTAGGATATGGAATGCACTGCCACTAAATGTAGTCATAGAGTCATACAGCATGGAAACAGGTCCTTTGGCCCAATTAATCCACGTCAACCATGTTCCCAAACTTAACTAGTGCCATTTGCTTGCATTTGGCCTATATCCCTCCAAAGCTTTCCTGCACCCAAGTTCATGCACTTACCCAAAAGTCTTTTCAACGTTGTAACGGGACCCGCATCCCTCACGTTTCCTGGAAGTTCATTCCACACACAGGCCATGGAGTGCAGAGAATGCGACAGAGATATTACATGTGGAATTCCTTGAGCGTTCTCCATTAAAAGAGATTAAAGCAGAGCAGAATGGATTCCCTTAAGAATGAATTTAGATTACTAAAGTTCGTATTGATTAGGATGACAGTGCATTAGAATATACTGTATATAATGCATTAGAATATACTGTATATAATGCAGGAGTAATTCAGAGGAGAGCAAATGATATGAGAGCAGAGTAGATAAATGCAGATTAGGTTGAAATAGATTGCAATAGATAGTTGGAGTAGATTCATTGAGATTAGAATGGATTGGATCGAGTTAAGGAGTAGATTAGATGATTAAATTGGCAATCACTGAAGAACTTTGAAATTACATGCAACAACAAAATTCATATTAGCACACTTATCATGACAAAACACCCGAAAGTATATATAGAGTGTCATAGAGATGTACAGCACGGAAACAGACCCTTCGGTCCAACTCATCCATGCCGACCAGATATCCCAATCTAATCTAGTCCCATTTGCCAGCACTTGACCCATATCCCTCTAAGCCCTTCCTATTCATATATCCATCCAGATGCCTTTTAAATGTTGTAACTGTACCAGCCTCCACCACTTTTCTCTGGCAGCCTATTTCATACACGCACCACCCTCTGCGTGTAAAAGTTGCCCCTTGGGTGCCTTTTAAATCTTTCCCCTGTCACCTTAAAACTATGCTCTCTAGTTTTGGACTCCAATACCCTGTGAAAAAGACCTTGTTTATTCACCCTATCCATGCTCCTCATGATTTTATAAACATTTCTAAGGTTACCCACTCAGCCTCTGACACTCCAGGGAAAGTAGCCCATTCAGTCTCTCCCAATAGCCAAACCCTGCAGCAACATCCTTATCAATCTTTTCTGCACCCATTCAAGTTTACCAACATCCTTTCTATAGCAGGGAAACCAGGATTGAATGCAGTATTCCAAAAGTGGCCTAACCAATGTATTGTATACTCTGAACATAGCTCCCAATTCTTATACTCAGTGCCCTGACCAGTACTTTACTACTTCTACTTTACTACTTTGTCTACCTGTGACTTCACCTTCAAGGAACTGTGAATCTGTTCCCCAAGGTCTCTTTGTTGGCAACACTCCTCAGAACTTAATTACCAAGTATATAAGCCCTGCCCTGATTTGCCTTATCAAAGTGCAACACCTCACACTTATCTAAATTAAACTTAATCTGCCACTTCTTGGCCCATCTGACCAGGTCCTATTGTACTGTGAGATAACCTTCTTCACTGTTCACTATAGCACCAACCATGTCAATAATTTGCCGTCAATTCCATGGGCTTCTACCTTAGCAGTCTCCTTGTGTGGACTGTACAAAATACATTCTGGCTGTCCATATAAACAATATCCTTAGACATTCCCCTGTCCCTTCAAAATGTTCAGTGCGTTTTGTCAGGCATGAATCCATGTTGCGTCCCCCTGATTTATTGAAAATGTTCAAGGTTTTCAGTTACCCCTCCTTGATTATGGACGCCAACAATTTCCCCACCACAGATATTAGGTTAACTGGCTTGTAATTCCCTGGTTTTCCTCTGTTGCCCACCTTAAAAAGCAGAATAACATGCAATTTCCCAATGCCAAGGGTGACTCCTGCGTCTAGGGAACTCTGAAAGATTTTGCAAGGACACAATGTGCTCCCTTACTTCCTTTAACATCCTCGAATGGAAACTGAGGGATTTGTCACTCTTTAATTCTGTTGATTTCCTCATTACTGGTGTTTTACTTATGTTAATTTCATTCAGTTCCTTTCCCCAATCCACTATTGATTTCCTCAAGGTTCCCAGCATGTTATTCTTCTTTCACAACTGGAAGTACTGAGGCAAAGTAATTATTCACATTCCCATGTATCTGCTGAAACTTTGGAAATAGCATGCTTCCAGGGTTAGAATGCTGAGAGAATTATACTACCAGTACGGTTCTTACCAAGACTGATTTATACGTGTTTTCTTATTTCAAGAAGTATGCATTGCAAAGCCACTGATGATGAAGATAGATGACAGCATTTAGAATTCTCCAACGTGACCAGCTCTGTCGACTGGAAATTCCATTAAAGTGGACAAACCTTTCATCATGGATGTTCAAGACGAAGGATGCTACAATATATAACCTTGTGATCTCACCTAACTATCTTCACAATGTCCTATTCCATTGTCCCAATAGCTATTAAATGTTGACCATTCGAGAACTGATGTATTCTCCCATATGACCAAGTGACACATCAGCAGACAGTTACATAATTTGCTGCATTAAATAAAATGTTCTTATCATTTCCTATGGTTCCGTGTTGAATTCTGTTTGAAATCATTAAAATGCACTGTATCCTCAAGTCATGACTCTATTCTCTACTACAAGCCTGTCTAACTCAGCCTTGAGTAACCCCAATAGACCCAGCCTCTACTCTCATGAGGGTTCAGAATTTCCCAAGCTAATTCAAGACAACTTTTCAGAAAAAAGAAACTGAATGACACTAATAGTTCCGAAATTGAACATGTTAGATATAAAAATACCATGTGGGGCGGCACGGTGGCTCAGTGGTTAGCACTGTTACCTCACAGCGCCAGGGACCTGGTTTGATTCCCACCTCAGACGACTGTCTGTGTGGAGTTTGCACATTCTCCCCATGTCTGCGTGGGTTTCCTCCCACAATCCAAAAAGATGTGCAGGCCAGGTGAATTGGTCATGTTAAATTGACCATAGCGTTAGGTGCATTAGTCGGGGTAAATATAGGGTAGGGGAATGGGTCTGGGTGGGTTACTCTTCAGAGGGTTGGTGTGGACTTGTTAGGCTGAAGGGCCTGTTTCCATACTGTAGGTAATCTAATCATGTGATCTGTTGCTGTTTTCAAACAGTGAGACTGAAATATTTCAGGGGTGTTACACAATCAGGAAAACACTCAAGAGTGAAGTCAGGATATAGATCGAGAGAGGGAACAAGGGAGTGAAAGAAAGAGAAAATGAGATGGTGGTCCGAGCTCTCCTCCTGGATAATTGAAGTTAAAAATCACACAACACTAGGTTATAATCCAATAGGTTTAATTGGAAGCACTAGCTTTCGGAGTGACGCTCCTTCATCAGGTGATCAGGAGCGTCGCTCCGAAAGCTAGTGTGCTTCCAATTAAACCTGTTGGACTATAACCTGGTGTGGTGTGATTTTTAACTTTGTACACCCCAGTCCAACACCGGCATCTCCAAATCATGGATAATTGAAGTATGAGTTAAGCCCCCAAGTTCCTTTGTTCCTGCACATGTGTATTTGTACAGTTCTCTTTCCAAGATGCACCACTCCCATTTGTCAGCATTTCGATAAATCTACTATGTGTCTCTCTGATTCACCAGACTTCTTAAACTTTACTGAAAAATGTGGCTAATCTCTTCACTCCTTACCTCTGTGAAATTACCCCTTGTGAACCCAAGTCCAGGTCACAAATATATATAGGATAGAGCAGTGTCGAATACAAACTCAAAGGTAGGTACAGTGCAAGTTTATATGCTCAGGTTGGCATCTCTTGTTGGGTCACCCTGTCATTGTCTCCCTCTCTCAATCTGAAGATCAAAGGAAGTGATTGGTTCAGAGAGATTAATAGAGAATGGATTTGGGGTGGGATACTCCTTGGAGGGTCAGTGTGGACTTGTTGGGCCAAAGGGCCTGTTTCCACACTGTGGGGATTCTATGCAGGGATTCAGTGATAAAATAGAGAAAGAGATAGGGATTGAGCAATTAAAATGGGGAGGAAATAGAGAAATAAGGAAGAGAGAAATCATCAGAAAAAGCCTCTTTTCACTTTCTTTCTCTTTCTCCCCTCTCTGTCCCAATGTTTCACTCTCTATACCTCACACTTTTACATCTATGGCTGATGTGAAGCTTGAAAGCATTTTGCACCAAGAGAAGTCTGGGGTAGAACTTCAAAGTGACATGGACAGACCGATGTAATGGGCAGACAAGGATCTGATGCAACTCAGTACAGGGAAATGTGGACCAATTCATTTTGGTGGGTGTTATGGCTGTGGTACAAGGAGTGCACTGATAACCAAAATTCACCAATCCACCAGTCGCAGTGTCAGTGCAAATATATTGATTCAAAAACCACAATGACTAATAGCATCATTTTCGTTCAACCATCCAGAACAAAAGGAACCTGGCCTGATTTCTTTAATGAACTCAAAATAAAGCATATGTTAGAAAACAAAATTTATTAGTAAAGAATGCTGTTTAATATTGAAACTATACTCTGAAATTAAAACTAGATCCCCTAAGTCCACACGCAGACAAACACAGCACACAAAAATAGTTTCTGCAGCGGCCATTTTAAAAAGAAAATAAAGTACAAAAGGGACGAATCACTACTACTCAAGCTTCCAGGAAATAAAAGATAAAATGTGATGAAGTCTCATAGAGTTATACAGCACAGAAACAGATCTTATGGTCTAACCAGTCCATGCAGACCATAACCCCAAACTCAACTAGTCCCACCTACCTGCATTTGACCCACATCCCTCCAAACCTTTCCTTTTTGTTAACTTATCCAAATGTCTTTTAAATATTGTAACGATACATGTAACCACCAATGCCTCTGTCATTTCATTCCAAGCTGTTACCATACGGGGTAAACCCTTCTTGCTAATTTAAACCAGACACACAGAAAAACTCACCTCACCTCATAATCTGTTGAAGTACGAGTGGCAAAGGACTACCAAATGCCACTATTTAAAGAAAAAAATAACAATTTATTCTTTAACTCCAAGAAAAGACAAGAGAACTTTAACCAACAACTAGCAACATTGTAAGCCTCCTTTGTCTGATTGGTTTATCTACCTCCCACCCCCCACTCTACAACAATACATTGATCTGATAAAACCCACCCCAATTAAGTTTAATTAAAAAATCAAATTTAAAAACCAGTCAGCTTTTGGTCTCCCCTTTGTATTTTCCTCTGGAGATTTCTCTGGGTCTTTTCTTCGGTCTTCTGCTTGACAAATATGACATGAAAACCTACCTTCCACAGGGCAATTCTGTAGGCCATATGGTGCTCTTTGCTACTCTGACTGACTGTTCAAATTACCCGATTTCTATACCCCAAAACATCGGACCATCTCATTGGCTTGATGTCATCAAAACAGTAAAATTCAAATTCAATTGGATTTTGTTTTCTTGGGCCATAATTTAAACTGATTGGCCAAATTTGAATTTGTTGTGTACCATGGCAACTCAGCTCCAGCTATTTGTTTCACAGCCAAATGTTACAATTTTAAATTTCTTAGCACACCTATGCTTGTTATAGGCAAAAGTGAGGACTGCAGATACTGGAAAGCAGAGTTTAGATTAGTATGGTGCTGGAAAAGCACAGCAGGTGAGGCAGCATCCGAGGAGCAGGAAAATCGACATTTCGGGCAAAAGCCCTTCATCAGGTTCCTGACGAAGGGCTTTTGCCCAAAACGTTGATTTTCCTGCTCCTCGGCTCTATGCTTGTTATGTCTGTGCCAGCTTTCACTCTCTCTTAAAGGTACAGTACACATCTACAACATCATGACAAAACATCAAACCACAGTTCGTATGAAAAAGTTGCCTCTCTTGTCTTTTCTTGAATCTTTTCCGTCTCACATTGAAAATGTACCCCCCAGCTTTGAATGCCCCACCCTTGGGAAAATACCTTTATCATCACCTTTTCTGTGCTGTCACATAAATCTCAATAAGATCACCCCTCAACCTCCCACTCTTCAGTGAAAAAAAAAGTCCCAGTCTATTTTTATATCTCAAACCCTACATTCAGGGCAATATCCTGGTAAATCCTTTCCAGACTCCCCCTATAGCAGGGCAATCAGAGCTGCACACAATCCTTCAGAAGAGGCTTTGCTAACATCCTCAACTTCAAAATGATGTCCCAACTCCTGTACTCCAAGGTCTGAGCAATGAAGGCAAGAGTGCTCAGTGCCTTCTTAACTACACAGTTTACATGTGATGCAAACTTCAAAGAATTAGATATCCCCAGATTGATCTGTTCTACAACACTACCTCATGGATCTCTTGTCAGAGAAGGTGAATTGCTGCCAACCAAACACTAATGATCGAAATCTATTTTTGGTTCCAAAAAACTTGGAAAAGAGTCCTTGGTCTTATTTTTTTGCTTTTACCAAGTAGACAGAAATGCTGGTTTATGGAAAATTATTGGTGTGGTCTGAGCACAAGCTGGTTTGACTAACTGACTGTCTTGATTGATTACAGAGTGTAACGCGAGCTATTCAAAACAGAGCCGATTTCTTCACATGACAGTATCAGTTGACACGTTGTCACGTTAGCGTCATCACATCGCTCTCTTAAAGGAACATCCTTGTTGGATCATCGCTAGCTGCAATATCACAACAGAAACTGAACAGAAGTAAACCATTCGGCCCATCAAGCCTGCTTTGTCATTCAATATGATCATGGGCTTCATCTCCACTTTCCAACCTGCTCCCCATCAACCTTGATTTCTTGAAAGGACAAAAGCCCCAGCGTGAAATATGTTCAACAATGAAGCATTTGGCACTTCCAAAGATTCACAATCCTTTCAGATGAGAAATTCCTCCTAGCCATAGTCTGAAATATATTTTAGATTCCCCCAAACAGGGGAAAATAATCTCTCAGCACCCAAGCAATTTTGCCTTTAACCAAAATCCTGAACATGTCAATGAGATAACCTTTCTAAGTTCCTGAGAATATAGATAGAATCCCTATATTGTAGAAGAAAGCCATTCAGCCCATCAAGACTGGAGCAACCCTTTGGAGAGCATCCCTTCCAGAACCACCCTCCCTGTAACTCCACGCTCACCGTGGCTATTCTCCCTCACCTATCTCTGGACACTACGCAGGATGCACTATGTCCAATCCACCTCGCCTGCACATCTTTGGACTGTGGTAAGAAACTGGACCACTCAGAGGTAACCCATGCAGACATGGGAGCAATGTGAAAGCTCCTCGCAGACAGTCACCCAGGGGTGGAATGAAAGCTGTGTCCCTGGCGCTATGAGGCAGCAATGCTAATCACTGAACCCATGCCCGCCCTTTCCCCCCTCTCCAAGCCCCTGAGTTCCTTGCATTTGTTGGTGAGGTTGGGGCTGGTGTGGTATCAGCATAAGCTAACCACCGGACCATTCTGTTAGAATAAGATAACAGCACTTATGTAATTGTCAGTCTTTGTTAGGGTGAAGTACACTATCAGATCAATGTGCTCTTGTACAAAGCCTCCCCTCTGTACTTTGACCGTTAGATTTCTGTTTATTTTGTGGTCAAATCCTCAGCAAAACGGCGTCTGTCAATCCAATCATGGCTCTTTCTCGCATCACTGTGCTCGTTTCCTTTATGCTTCAGATGTTCTGGGTCACCCACTCTGCAGGTAGGTAACTCATTCAAAACTCAGGGATCAGCAGATTACTGTCACCAACCATTCTCACCCAGAAAGCACAAATCATTACAAGGGTCGCGGCTCCTTTCTCTTTTACACTGATTTTGTTCAATCTGAAAGGACACTGGTAGTTGCTCGACAGGAGCTGTTTCGTGTATTCTAGGGTGCCCCTGTTTGGGACAAGTGAGCAGATTGGAAGAGAGCTTACTTTCAAAGTTGAGGACGTGTTGGGTGGGGTCAACGCAGAGAGGCTGCTTCCTCCTGCAGTCCTGGTCTCCAAATGGTCACGTATGGGAAAACAGCAAAGTGTAATAACGTGAAAGGTTGCTCCCTGGAGAACAGCCAAGCTCCGACAGGGTGGATTGAAGAAGATAAAAGCCCCTGTAATTGAAGGGTCAGTGGCAGTATGGATACGCAAGGAGTAGAAAGCAGACAATGTGGTGAAGGAATGAAAAAATGCCAGGGATCTTCAGGATCTCAGACAGCACTGTCTAGAGAGAAGCCAAATAAACTGATTCAGTGATGAAGTGGGCTTGAGGAGTGGTAACCTCATGCTCAGTGCCACTTTACCCCTTCATTTGTTTAAGCAAAGAGAGACCTGCAGGCTTTGAGAGAAGATCGCCAGCAGACAGGAAGTGCATTAGGTGAGTGTGATGTTCGGGTGATGGGAGTACAGTTGGGTGCCAGAGAGGTGGGGAATTCAAATTTGAATTAGCTTTATTGTCACATGCATGCATATGAGTACAGTGAACGGTTTACAAGTCACCTATTATGGCACCATCTTAGGCACCAAACCACTTGGGGTCAGATTGTTAAGTACAAATTCTTAAGGGAAAAGGTTAGCAATATAAAGTACAGAAATAAATGATCAAATTAGAGAAATAAGAGATCAGAATAATAGCTGTTCCAACCCAGACTTCACCTAGAGGTCAGGAATGCCAGGAGTCGAAGTCTGCTCTGAAACCGTGAGCTCGAGTCCACATTGAGGCCGGGGGTCTGCACTGGCTTTCACCCCAGACATCCCTGATGCCATCTGAGGATGGGAGGTAAAAGGAAAAAGAAATGAAAATGTGAAATGGGAGAGAAAAAGGAAAAGAAATGGACGCAGTGGACAACATACTCCATTGCCATGTGGTGTCCATTGGGTGACAAGTACACAATGGGTAGAGGGTCAGGGGGTGGAGTGCTAGAGTTCTGTGCGTGGGGTACAGGTGTTGGGGGGGTGGGGGAGGTGGATGGGTGCAGATGAGGCCTGGAGTGGGGCAGTGTGTCAGAAGTGAGCAAGGGGAAAACTGGGTGCTCATGTTGGATCGAGGGCATACAGAGATAGAGAGCGGCTTGTTAGCTCAGGGTCTGCATGAGGTATAGACAGGAACCATACCTTACGAGCATGGTGGGAGGGATGGCTGAACACTTCTTCAGGAGTTAGATGGTGTGTTTAACAAATCTACCTTTTCCTGAGTAGTTATTTATCTAATTTGATCAGAACCTTCTGAATTCTTTTAATTTATAAGAAGAATTTCAGAGGCTCCTAGATGGCAAAGAATTACCCAGCAGAAAATTTAATTCCCCAGGCAGTCCCTTCAGAGTCCTCTCTGACATGGACTCTTCCCTTTACTCACCTCCCTTCTACATTGCAACAGCAACTGAATGTTGTTTCACGTCTGAGGGATTGGATTTACATGTATTCGGAAACGCAAGGACTTATTTGGGACAGTGAACATGGCTTTGCACATGGGAAACTGTGTCTCAAAAACTTGATTGAGTTTTTTGAAGAAGCAATGAAGAGGATTGATGAGGGCAGAGCAGTGGACGTGATCTACATGGACCTCAGTAAGGCATTCGACAAGTTTCCTCATGGTAGACTGATGGCATTCGACAAGTTTCCTCATGGTAGACTGGTTAGTAAGGTTAGATCACATGGAATATGAGGAGAACTAGCCACATGGATGCAAAATTGGTTTGAAGACAGAGAATGGTGGTGAGACTTGAGGCCTGTGACCAGTGGTGTGCCGTAAATATCAGTGATGGGTCCACTGCTTTTTGTCATTTAAATAAATGATCTGGATGTGAATATAGGAGGCATAGTAAGTAAGTTTGCAGATGACATTAAAATTGTGGCATAGTGGACAGCGAAGAAGGTTATTTCAGAGTACAACAGAACCTCGATCAGATGGGCCGAGGAGTGGCAAATGGAGTTTGATCTAGATAAATGTGAGGTGCTAGGTTTTGGTAGGGCAAACCAGGACAGGACTTATACACTTAATGGTAATGTTGCTGAACAAAGGGAATAAGGGTTATAATTCCTTGAAAGTGGAGTTGCGGGTAGATGGGGTAGTGAAGAAGACATTTGATAGACTTGCCTTTATTGATCATTGCACTGAGTTTTGGGGTTGGGAGGTCATGTTGCAGTTGTACAGGATATTGTTTCGGCCACCTTTGTAATATTACATTCAGTTCTGGTCTCCCTGCTATTGGAAAGATGTTGTTAAACTTGAAAGGGTTCAGAAAAGATTTACAAGGATGTTGCCAGGGTTGGAGGGTTTGAGCTGGGAGAGGCTGAACAGGCTGGGGCAGTTTTCCCTGGAGCGTCAGAGGCAGGGGGATGACCTTATAGAGGTTTACAAAATCATGAGGGGCAGGGATAGGGTAAATAGACAAGGTCTTTTCCCTGGGGTGGGAGAGTCTAGAGATCATAGGTTTGAGAAGGGAAAGATATAAAAGGGACCTAAGGTGTAAACTTTTCACACGGAGGGCTGTGCATGGATGGAATGGTTTGTCAGAGGAAGAGGTGGAGGTTGGTACAATTACAGCATTTTAAAGGCATCTGGATGGGTACATGAAAGGAAAGGGTTTAAAGGGATATGGGCCATCTGCTGATAATAGGACTAGATAATTTAGGATATCTGGTCAGCACGGACGAGTTGGGCCAAAAGGTCTGTTTCCATGCTATACAGGTCTTTGATTCTATGCCTCTATAAATAGTTTCATGATTTTTTTAACAATTCTATCAAATCTTCTCCCTACCTCCGAGCTCCATATAACTGAGGTCCTCCATTGTCAGAACCATTCAATCTAATATCCTCTGTACCCTCTCTGCAGCATTCGCACCCTTCCTATTGCTACCTAAAAATGAGACCTAATATCTTTTTCTTTTAAATATTCTGTTTTTTCTGTTAATTAAACGAAGGATCCTGATACGATGGTATGGATTCTCTGCTGCTTGAAGCTTCAAGCTCCAAGAAAGATGAACTTGATCTTATTAAATTCTGCAGGCTGTTGGTGGAGACCAGGCAGCTGCTCAGGGTGGATCTCACCAGTTCCTCGGCTATCTTACATGTCTATCTGGTTATTCACCCTGTCCATGCCCCTCATGATTTTATAAACTTCAGTAAGTTTATGCCTCAGCCTCTGACACTTCAGGAAAAACAGCCCCAGCCTGTTCAGCCTCTCCCTGTAGCTCAGATCCTCCAACCCTGGCAACATCCTTGTAAATCTTTTCTGAACCCTTTCAAGTTTAACAACATCTTTCCTCTAGCAGGGAGACCAGAATTGAATGCAGTATTTTAAAAGTGGCCAAACTAATGTCCTGAACAGCCACAACATGACCTCCTATACTCAATGCACTGACCAATAAAGGCTAGCATACCAAACGCCTTCTTCACTATCCTATCTACCTGCGACTCCACTTTCAATGAGCTATGAACCTGCACTCCAAGGTCTCTTTGTTCAGCAACACTCCCCAGGACCCTTTGACAGAGTGCACGTAGGGAACTCATTACCATTGACAGAAATCATTACCATTACCATTGTGTTGGCAATTAGAGGGAAACAAGAAATAGTATAAGCAAATAAAAGATACACAACATGCTCTCATCATCTGGCATGCTGGTACTGTTTAAAATGGCAGTTGCAGGTTCAATATTAGCTTCCAAAAGAAGATTGGGTAAAAAATATATAGGCCTGCGGAGAAGCAACAGGGGTGCAGGGATGTCAAAGTGCTGACACAAGCTTGATAGATCAAATGGTCTTCTGTACTATGACTCTAAGACTGTGGATGAAGGAAGAGTTGGGGGACATAAATTTCAGGCAGTTACTAATAATTCCAATAACAAAATGGGGAGAATAGACTTCACTCAAGGAAGGGAAAACTATACCACAGGGATTGCTTGAATGTTGGTGTGGAGTTTTCAATACAGAAGCCATTCCATGTGAAACAGTACTGGATGCAACAAAACCTACACTCTGGCTGCAGCACTGAAGACCCGTGCTCCAGAATTAACTGCAGCCGAAACCCACCACTGCACCTAAATCAGACCATTCCAGGAACCTACTTAGCAACGTGAAATATTCTTCAGGCATTGCATGTCCTCCAAGATACTGGAGAGACTCAATCTGGCCATTAGCTTGTGGAGTTTTATTGGTCAGAGTATTGAGTACAGGAGTTGGGAGGTCATGTTGCGGCTGTACAGGACATTGGTTAGGCCACTGTTGGAACATTGCGTGCAATTCTGGTCTCCTTCCTATTGGAAAGATGGTTGTGAAACTTGAAAGGGTTCAGAAAAGATTTACAAGGATGTTGCCAGGGTTGGAGGATCTGAGCTACAGGGAGAAGCTGAACAGGCTGGGGCTGTTTTCCCTGGAGCACAATTGAGAAAATGGCTGCAAGGTCGCAACTACGGAGTGAGGGGCCTGCAACACAGAAAAGATCATCAAGGTGTGGGCAAAATCACAAATCGGAGGGGACTTTGAGGCATAACGTGTTTGAAGAATTTATGCATTGGGAAACTGAAGAGGTTGTGAGTCATTGGGAAGGTCACCATAGTTAAGACCATAAGACATAGGAGTGGAAGTAAGGCCATTCGGCCCATCGAGTCCACTCCGCCATTCAATCATGGCTGATGCGCATTTCAGCTCCACTTACCAGCGTTCTCCCCGTAGCCCTTAATTCCTCTAGACAACAAGAATCTATCAATCTCGGCCTTGAAGACATTTAGCGTCCCGGCTTCCACTGCACTCCGTGGCAATGAATTCCACAGGCCCACCACTCTCTGGCTGAAGAAATGTCTCCGCATTTCTGTTCTGAAATGACCCCCTCTAATTCTAAGGCTGTGTCCACGGGTCCTAGTCTCCACGTTTAACTGAAACAATTTCCTAGCATCCACCTTTTCCAAACCATGTATTATTTTGTACGTCTCTATTAAGTCTCCCCTTAATCTTCTAAACTCAAACGAATACAATCCCAGTATCCTCAGCCATTCCTCATATGTTAGACCTGTCATTCCAGGGATCATCCGTGTGAACCTCCGCTGGACACGTTCCAGTGCCAGTATGTCCTTCCTGAGGTGTGGGGACCAAAACTGGACACAGTACTCCAAATGGGGCCTAACCAGAGCTTTATAAAGTCTTAGTAGTACATCTCTGCTTTTATATTCCAACCCTCTTGAGATAAGAGACAACATTGCATTCGCTTTCTTAATCACGGACTCAACCTGCATGTTTACCTTTAGAGAATCCTCGACTAGCACTCCCAGATCCCTCTGTACTTTGGCTTTACTTGTATCATCGGCAAACTTCGCTAGAATGCCCTCGGTTCCCTCATCCAAATCATTAATATATATTGCGAACAGCTGTGGCCCCAGCACCGAACCCTGCGGGACACTGCTCGTCACCGGCTGCCATTCTGAAAAAGGACCTTTTATCCCAACTCTCTGCCTTCTGTTAGACAGCCAATCCTCAATCCGTCCCAGCAGCTCACCTCGAACACCATGGGCCCTCACCTTGCTCAGCAGCCTCCCGTGTGGTACCTTATCAAAGGCCTTTTGAAAGTCTAGATAGGCCACATCCACTGGGTTTCCCTGGTCTAACCTACTTGTTACCTCTTCAAAAAATTCCAACAGGTTTGTCAGGCATGACCTCTCTTTACTAAATCCATGTTGACTTGTTCTAATCAGACTCTGCTCTTCCAAGAATTTAGAAACCTCATCCTTAATGATGGATTCTCGAATTTTACCAACAACCGAGGTTAAGCTGATTGGCCTATAATTTTCCATCTTTTGCCTTGATCCTTTCTTGAACAAGGGGGTTGCAACAGCCATCTTCCAATCATCCGGGACCTTTCCTGATTCCAGTGACTCTTGAAAGATCTCAACCAATGCCTCTGCTATTTCCTCAGCCACCTCTCTCAGAACTCTAGGATGTATCCCATCGGGGCCAGGAGATTTATCAATTTTAAGACTTTTTAACTTTTCTAGCACTATCTCTTTCGTAATGGCAACCATACTCAACTCAGCCCCGTGACACCCTTTAATTTTTGGGATATTACTCATGTCTTCCACTGTGAAAACTGACGCAAAGTACTTGTTAAATTCTCCTGCTATTTCCTTATCTCCCATCACTAGGCTTCCTGCATCAGTTTGAAGTGGCCCAATGTCTACTTTAATTGGGAGTTGATTGGGAGTTGCTTTAATCTGAGAAGACGGAAGTGGTGGAGATAACTTCTTGCATTTTTCTTGGCCCACACACAGTGCTGAAAGGCACTTAACTGGTAACTGTTCAATCCAAAAGCCCACAAAAACACTTGAAGTACACGGACTAATTTGTACATTGAAATAACTGCCCACTCTCTGGAAATCAGATTAGTCATCAACTAAAAGTACCCGCAGTAGAGGCAGCTTGTGTTTCAGCTTGTTGGAAGTTTGCAGAACACTTCTGACCATTGCCAACTGTCTAAAAGATACACTCCCATGGTTTTACACAAACAAACCTGATCTAGACACAGGAGTTCAAATCCCACTGCAGTAACTGGGAAATTTTGTTGAGAGTGGCACAGTGGCTCAGTGGTTAGCACTGCTGTCTCACAGCACCAGGGACCTGGGTTTGATTCCAGCCTCGGTTGACTGTCTGTGTGGAGTTTGTACATTCTCCCCATGGCTGTGGAGGTTTGCTCCCCTTTCCTCCTACAGTCCAAAGATGTTTTAGATTAGGTTAGATTACCTTCGGTATTAAAATGTGCAGGTTAGGGTGGATTGGCCATGTTAAATTGCCCATAGTGTTCATGGATATGTAGGTTATGTGCATTAGTCAGGAATAAATGTAGAATAGTAGGGTAGGGGAATGGGGCTGGGTGGGTTACTCTTCAGAGGGTCAGTGTGAACTTGTTGGGCCACTGTAGGGATTTTATGATTCTAACCTTCAATGATAACCTGATGAAGACACAAGCCAAGAATAACGATCCTTCCAATTCCAGAGGGCAAGCCTAAATCTAAACCATATGAAACAAACGATGGACAATTGTTTGCAGTTCTGAGCACCATCTATTATGCAGGATGCAGTCAACCCTCCCCAAGGTCATAGAATCACAGAGATGTACAGCATGGAAACAGACCCTTCGGTGTAAACCCTCCATGCCGACCAGATATCCCAACACATCTAGTCCCACCTGACAGCACCCGGCCCATATCCCTCCAAATCCTGCCTATTCATATACCCATCCAAATACCTCTTAAATGTTGCAATTGTACAAGCCTCCACCACATCCTCTGGCAGCTCCATACACATACCACCCTCTGTGTGAAAAAGTTGCCCCTTAGGTCTCTTTTATATCTTTCCCCTCTCACCCTAAACCTATACCCTCTAGTTCTGGACTCCCCGACCCCAAGGAAAAGACTTTGTCTATTTATCCTATCCATGCCCCTCATAATTTTGTAAACCTCTACAAGTTCACCCCTCAGCCTCCGACGCTCCAAGGAAAACAGCCACAGCCTGTTCAGCATCTCCCTGTAGCTCAGATTCTCCAACCCTGGCAACATCCTTGTAAATCTTTTCTGAACCCTTTCAAGTTTCACAACCATCTTTCCAATAGGAAGGAGACCAGAATTGCACGCAATATTCCAACAGTGGCCTAACCAATGTCCTGTACAGCCGCAACATGACCTCCCAACTCCTGTACTCAATACTCCGACC
>NC_057721.1:2653854-2682929 GCF_004010195.1 Chiloscyllium plagiosum | reverse complement strand
CTCCTTTTTAAATTCCTGCCTAACTCTCTGCCATCTTCCTTCAGAATCTCAACCTTTCCCCTTCCTATGTCGTTGGTTCCAATGTGGACAATGACCTCTTGCTGGCCCCTCTCCCCCGTGAGAACATTCTGCACCCTCTCTGAGACATCCTTGATCCTGGCACCAGGGAAACAACACACCATTCTGCTTGTTCTCTGCTGGCCACAGAAACGTCTGTCTGCACCTCTGACTACAGAATCCCCTAACACAATTGGTCTCTTGGAAGCCGACGTACCCCTCATTGCATTAGAGCCAGTCTCAATACCAGAAACTTGGCTGTTCGTAGGTGATCCAACTGAGAGGTCAGGTGCGTGGTTAAATCTGGGCGGGTCAGCTCGATTAGAGGTGCCTGTTGCCTGGTATTCTGTACTATTTTAAAACCAAGCCTTTGAAAGGAACCCTGCTGGGGAATTCACACCTGCTGATGTTCATCGGCAGCCCCTTTAGAAATTCAGAAAGCAAATGTGTCACAATCCAATCTGCCAATTACATATCCAGTATTTAGTAATTCAACAGTGAAGGTACGAGTGAGTATTCAGCTTTTGAAGGCATTAACATGAACAAAACAGAAGCGTTAACTACAGAGATGGACAGATTGGCTCTGTGTTCATTGCATACTTACTGTGTTCACCTCAGTGAGACGCATTGAACATAAGGACAAGGATATTATTGCCTCGTTTTTACAGTGTCTTGGTGAGGTCACATCTCATGTACTATGTGCAGTTTTCCTTTTTTGAGGGCGAGTGTAAATTGAAAGTTCAGAGGAGATCTTCCAGATCGATGGTGGTCATTTGGTTTGGGGTTGGTGCAAAGTGACAGCACAGGCTGGGTTTCAAATCTCACACTGGCTGAGGTCAACATGAAGGTCCCACCTTCTCAACTATGACCATCAGGTTAAAATACCACCAGCCATCTCTCTCTCTAATGACAGAGTGGGAGGATGGTGACTTTTGTTACCTACTCAGTTGGTACCTGGAATGGCTGGCTTTCCTGTGGACAGGCTGGGCATGTTTTCACTGGAAATCAGAGGAACTCAGCATGATTTTTAAAAATTCATTTATGGGACTCGGGCATCGTTGGCTGGCCAGCATTGATAGCCCATCCTTATTTGCTCTTAAGAAGGTGGTGGTGAGCTGTCTTCTTGAACCGCTGCAGTCCATTTGCAGTGGGTTGACCCACAATGCCAGTAGGGAAGGAATTCCAGGATTTTGATGTAACGACTGTAAAGCAACTGCAGCATATTTCCAAGTCCGGGTGGTGAGTGACTTAGAGGGGAAACTTGCAGGTGGTGGTGTTCCCAAGTACCTGCTGCCCTTGTCCTTCTAGATGGGAGTTGTCGTGGGTTTGGAAGGTGCTGTCTAAGGATCTTTAATGTAGATTGTACACACTGCTGCTACCAAGTGCTAATGGTGGAGGGATTGAATGTTTGTAGATGCGGTGTCAATCAAGCAGATGGTTTTCTGGATGATCATAGAACATAGAACATAGAACATAGAAGAATACAGCGCAGTACAGGCCCTTCGGCCCTCGATGTTGCGCCGATCCAAGCCCACCTAACCTACACTAGCCCACTATCCTCCATATGCCTATCCAATGCCCGCTTAAATGCCCATATTGAGGGAGAGTCCACCACTGCAACTGGCAGGGCATTCCATGAACTCACGACTCGCTGAGTAAAGAACCTACCCCTAACATCTGTCCTATACCTACCCCCCCTTAAGCTTCTTGACTGTTGTTGGAGCTGCACCCATTCAGGCAAGTGGGGACTACTCCATTACAGTCCTGACTTGTGCCTTGTAGACTTTAGGGTGTCAGGAGGTGAGTTACTGACCGCATTATCTCTAATCTCTGACCTGCTGTTGTAGCCACTGTGTTTATGTGGGGAGTCCAGTTGAGTTTCTGGTCAATGGTAACCCCAAGAATGTTGACAGTGGGGAAATTCAGTGATGGTAATACTGTCGAATGTCAAGGGGCAGTGGTTCGAGTGTCTCTTATTGGTGATGGTCATTGTCTGGCATCTGTGTGGTGTGAATGTTACTTGCCACTTGTCGGCTCAAGCCTGGATATTCTCCAGATCTTGTTGCATTTGAGCATGGACTGCTTCAGTATCTGAGGAGTCGTCACTGGTGCTGAACATTGTGTAATCATTGGCAAACATCCCCACTTCTGACCTTATGTCAGAGGGAAGGTCATTGATGAAGCAGCTGAAGATGGTTGGGCCTTGGACACTACCCTGAGAGACTCCTGCAGAGATGTCCTGGAGCTGAGATGACTGACCCTCCACAACCACAACCTTCTTCCTTTGTGCCAGATATGAGTCTAACCAGCAGAGTGTTTGCCCCCTGACTGAAGTTGATGAGATTCTGACAAGGTCTTGACAAGGTGGAGGTGGAAAGGACACCTAAAGTTCTTCCCATGTCTGAACTCACAGGAAGTTCTGTTCCCATGTCTCCTGCATGATCACTGGTTGAAACTGGCTCTTGGTCCAGTAGCATCTTGATGTGAAAATTCTCCCCAATTTTCAAATCCCTCCATGACCTCTCTCCTCTCGATCTGTGTAATTTACTCTGCCCCTGCACTTGGAACAGCTTAGCGAAGGGATCGGCTTAGCGAAGGGGGTGGCACGGTGGCACAGTGGTTAGCACTGCTGCTTCACAGCGCCTGCGACCCGGGTTCAATTCCCGCCTCGGGCGACTGACTGTGTGGAGTTTACACATTCTCCCCGTGTCTGCGTGGGTTTCCTCCGGGTGCTCTGGTTTCCTCCCACAGTCCAAAGATGTGCAGGTCAGGTGAATTGGCCATGCTAAATTGCCCGTAGTGTTGGGTAGGGGGTAAGTGTATGGGTGTGGACTTGTTGGGCCGAAGGGCCTGTTTCCACACTGTAATGTAATCTAATTTAGGAGCATAAGTCTTTAACCCTACAGCCTTTGCAACACTCAGTGCTTTCAGCCTTTTCTTAATACCAGGTGGAGTGAATTGAATTGGCTGAAGACTGGTATCTCTGATGCTGAGACCACTGGAGGAGGCCGAGATGGATAATCCACTCAGCCCTTATGGAATCATAGAGTATTACAGAATGGAAACAGTCCCTTCAGTCTAACTGGTCCATGCCACATTTCCCTAACTGAACTAGCCCCATTTGCCTGTGTTTAGTCCATATCCCTTGAAACCTTTCCTATCCATGCACCTGTCCAAATGTCGTTAAATGTTGTAACCAAATCTGCATCTCCCACTTCCTCTGGCAGTTCATTCCACATATGAACCACCCTCTGGGGGAAAAAGTTGCCCCTCAGGTCCCTTTTAAATCTTTCTCCTCTCACCTTAAACATATGTCCCCCAGTTTTGAATTACCCATCCTGGGGAAAAGAACTTTGCTATTTACCTTATCTGTGCCCCTCATGATCTTATAAAGCTCCATAAGGCCACCCCTTCGCCTCCTACGCTCCAAAGGAAAAGAGTCTCAGCTTCCCCAGCCTCTTCCTATTACTCGAACCATCCAGTCCCGGGAACATCCTTTGTAAATCTTTTCTTCATCCTTTCCAATTTAGTAATATCCTTCTTATAGCAGGTCGATCAGAACTGGACACAATACTCCAAAAGCGGCCTCACTGTTGTCCTATATAGCATCCTGTTGTGAATGCTTCAGCCTTACCTTTTGCACTGGTGTTCTGGACTCTTCCATCATTGAGGATGGGGATATTTGTGGAGTCTTCTTCTCCAGTGAGCTGTTTAATCATCCATTCATGACTGGACATGGGAAGACTGCAGAGCTTAGATCTCATCTGTTGATTATGGAATTGTTTAGACTTGTCTATCATTTACTGCTTATCCTGTTGGCATGCAAGTAGCCCTGGTTGGTGGCTTAACCATGTTGACACTTCATTTTCAGTTTTGCCTTGTGCTGCTTCTGGCATGCTCTCCTGTACTGTTCATTGAATCAGAGCTGTTTCCCAGGCAGGAGAAGGGGGTATGCCAGGCGATGAGGTTGCGGATTGTGCTGGAGTACAATTCTGTCAGTGTTAGTGGTCCACAGCGCCTCATGGATGCCCAGTCTTGAGTTGCTAGATCTGTTTGAAGTCTGTCCCATTTAACACGGTGATCGTGCCACACAACATGATGACCAATACTGTTTTTGCTGCAGTGCTCAAAGTGTTCCAGTGCAACACACCCACGTTTTTCAATTTGATTTTCTGCCGATGTAATGCTTGAATCTGTCTCATGCAGTTTTCCTGCAGGGATCTGAAGCCAATGGCGTGCTGCATAGAGAGAGACGGGCGAATGCAGGACTGGAAGAGCTGAAAAGGGGCTCCATTGAACGGGAGTGTCATGAGGAGGTCTGCTCATATGAAGAACTGAGGGAGGTGTTTGAAGATGGTGAAAGAACAGTATGTCTCAATTCTTCTCCTGTAAAATCTCATTGTTGTTCCACTGGATCTGATCACTTCCTCTGGTTATTCCAGAGAAGTCAATCTGTGATTGGGTCCCAGATAACACTGTCGTCTAGTCAGTAATCTGTAATTTATTCCACTATTGCAGTCTATTACACAAACATTCGAGTCAATAAACTGTCTATATTCCATTGTAACAGTCCAGTTTGCAATCTACCCTTACTTTGTACTAACTGTCCAGTCTGTAACCCATACTTTATATCACTCTAGCAATCTGTAAAGTGTCAAAATTCCACTATTAACAATCCAGTCGGCCAATTGTGTGTATTTCACTTGAACACTCCAGCCTGTTACTTAACCAAATCCAGTTAAACAATCCAGTCAGTAATTATTCTACTGTAACAGTCCAATCTATAATCTGTCCTTATTCCATTTTAAAAATTAATTTTTAACTTCATTTATTCCTAATCTGTATTCTGACTCCAACCACACTATAATTCCAGTCTGTAATCTACATCTTAATCCACTTTAATTGTCGAGTCTATAAACTACACCCTATTGCACTAGTTGAACAACTCAGACGGTAATATGCACCTTATTCCATTATTATAGGAAAATCTGTAATCTGCATTTAGTTCTCTGTATTAGTCCTGTCAGTAATCTGTTTTAATTTATCTATAACTGAAATAACTCCACAGAGGCTGGTATCCCATCACCAAGTCACTCTTTATTTACACAGGGAGAGTCCTTGACACTGATCCAGCTCCCTCAGAGCCAGCTCTCAGAGTGAATAGAACCTCTGACACTCCTGTTTATCGCTGAAAAGCCAGGGCTCCCTGATTAGACCCAGGAACTCCTATTTTATGGAATCCCCTGGCTGACCCTGTTATAATCGCTACATTGCTCTCCCTCTAAGTCCCTGGATGTAGGCCCGTTCTTTATCTTGTAGCCTGTCCTGGGGCATTTTAGCACCGGGTCCAGTTCCTCCAACTTAGAATCGGACATGGGCAGCGTGTACCACACCATAGTTCACCTCTTCCATCTAAAGCATCTCAGAAGAAAGTCATCCTCTTCTTCAGGCAGTAAAGGTGTTGAGGCTGTGACATACACAGAGTCCATCTCAGACTCCAAAGTTGGTTCGATGTTAGATGGTGGGGGAGAACCCCTGGGTTCCAACAGCATTTCTGGCTGGTCAGAGAGTCTGAGCATGTTTTGCTCCTGCCCTGTTTTTGGGTTTGCAGTTTTCATGTGGTCCAGAACCGTCATACCTACCTGAACGCTGTACGTCATGGGCCCTGACCTCCTGCCGACCGGGCCTCTGACCCATGCATGGCTGTTTCCATGGTTTCAGCACCAAACGTTGTCCCTAAAGTAAACTGTCTCTTTCACTTAGAGAAGTCTTTGGTGTTCCTGTTGCCGTTTCACACTCCCCTCCACCCTTTGTCCAGGAAGATCAGGTTTAGCCTGGTGTAGAGTCTTCTTCCCATTAACAACTCTGCTAGAGCTATCCCTGCAGTTGCACAAAGCGTGGTCTGATAATTAAACAGGAACTGGGACAATTTGGTATCAAGTGAAGCTGTGGGCTGTATCTTTATGGCAACCTTCAAAGTTTGGATCGTTATTTCCACCAGATCATTGGATGATGGATGGTATGGAGCTGTCCTTATAAGCAGAATGCCTTTTGACTTTAGAGAGTACTTTTATTCCCTGCTGATAAATGATGGCCCATTCTCTGTGACCAACACTTCTGGGAGCCTGTGTATTGCGGAGGATGCTCGCAGGTTTTTGATCGAGAGCCTCGTGTTTGACACATTCACTCTATGCATGTCCAACCACTTTGAGTGGCTACCCACATTTCTCCCGCCTTGGAGAAATGTCTAAAAACTATGTCCAAGTCTTCTAACCACTCTTTAGTGGCCTTCCCTATTATTAGTATGTGATCTAGATAAATGCCGGCCAAGGGTAGATATGTAAAATGTTCTCCATCATCTACTGAAAAATGGAACAGGCTGATGATACCCACAGCTTTTTCAGTTATTAGGAGCCAAGCCTTCCCTGTGGCACTAAATACCAAAACCTTTCAAGAGTTGACAGATTTACTTATGGAATATTATAACCCCAAACCTCCTCCAATTCTGAGAGGCTATCAGTTTAACTCAGCAATGCAAGAACCAGGGGAAACTGAATTGGGATTTTTGACTAGGTTAAGACAACTAGCAGAGGGATCTGACTTTGATTTAATGAGATGCTGATAGACCGGTTGGTATGTGGGATCAGTGATGGAACCGTGCAAAAGCACCTTAACAACTGAATCCCAACTGGGTTCAGTGGGATTCCACTCAGTGCATCATCTAGACAAATGGGAGAAAGTGAGGACTGCAGATGCTGGAGATCAGAGTCGAGAGTGTTGTGCTGGAAAAGCACAGTAGATCAGGCAGCATCCGAGGAGCAGAAGAGTCAGGAATTTCCACTAAAACTTTGGCAGATGTAACTTTATAATAATAATGGACCATAAATTTTGCTAGATCTACATAAAGAGGACAAGGCAGTGTCACCCATAGCTTCAGGTCAAATTCAGCTGTGTGCTCTAATACTTTGTACACATAGTGACAATTTGGAACAACATCTGGGAGGTCAAGTAGCAAATGCGGGTGTATTGAACCACCCGTGGCACCACCACTGAAAGAGTCCACAATGGTTTCAAATTTTCTGAACTCCCTTCCAGTCACAGCTGACAATATCAGGCTTTGGATGCAGAAAGATCCAGACCTGACAAAACTAAAATAGCTGGTGGTGACGGGGGAAACAAATGGGTTCTTTGCAACCAGACTGGAAACCTTTCCATACCCGGAGAGACCAGATCACAAGAGAGGACCGCATTTTATTATGGAGAGCAAAAGTGATTGTCGCAAGCAAAGGTCACCACTAGATACTGACTGACCTCCATCAGGGTCATCCATGGGTTTCCAAATGAAGATGTTGGCAAGACATTATGTCTGGTGGCCAGGAGTGAATGCAGACATAGCTGCATTAGCTACAATTGCAGTCTCACTCAGGGACATATCCTGAACAGAGAGATTCTAGGTCAGCCTATATCAAAACCCCAAAACAAAGCCAAATCTTGCTCAAACAGTTAAAATATTTTCCAGGATCCCATCAAGTAAATGTAGTTGCTGCCAGTACACAGACTTGAGACAGCAAAAGAGTCCCACTAGTCCCACATTGAGTAAGAGAACTCAGAGGCCGGTATCCAGAAGAGTGCGTACCCTGGAAAGCCCATTTACAGTGCCCAGGGTGCCAACATGGACAAAATGTACCACCTGCATTTGTGAGAATGGCGGGGTAAACCCTGGATTAAATTACACGTCAACGATGCCAATCCTTCCGTGGTCTCAACACTTTTAGTCATTGTGGATGCCTATTCAAAGTGGCCGGATGTGCATAGAGTTCATTCATCAAACATGGGGACGTCTTTGGAAAAACCACACATGTTTTTCAAAACGTGGACTCCCGGAAGTGTTGCTCACAGATAGGGGGCCATCGTTTACCGGCAGGGAATTTGAGTATTTCCTAAAGTCTAATTTCAAAGGAATTACAGTTAAGCCAATGTTCTTTTCTTTTTATTTTGCCTGTATTTTAACTGTACTGTAAAAAAAAGAGCATTTTGTTTAACACCGAGTAATTTGATCAATCAAATTGCATCTGGAATGCAACACCTTTAAAATAAGAAAAGGTTAGGCTATCTTCTGAATATATTTTGAGGGAGCTTGGTCTGGTCCATAAACAGTGTTCACTATTCTCCACTAATGTGACATCTCTGACTACATCTTTACTATCGGGATACTTATAGTCTCTACTGTTCATCATATTTGTGCTCCATATGACACTGTTTCAAACTGATTCACGAAATGATTTCATTCTTTTTTCCTTCTTTTTCCAGAATGAATTCTGGAAGATCTACAGTGGTATGTCTCCAGTCCTTCTCTCAGATTGATAAACGGATAGTTCTGTCTTGCCTCATTTTTAGATCAGTGTTCTATGAAGTGGCTGTGCCTTACAGGTCTTTAGTAAGTTAGTGGCTGCTGGCTGAGATGGGGAACAACACTCATGGAGACAAATTGCCGTCATGCACTGAAGGCTCCATTCCCATACGATTTGATTTGATTTGATTTATTATTGTCACATGAACTGAAATACAATGAAAAATATTGTTTTGCATACTAACCAGACAAATTGTACCTTACATGTGTGCAGCAGGGCACTAGTATAGAATGCAGAACATAGTGTCACAGCTACAGAGAAGGTGCAGAGAAAGATCAACTCTCACATTCGAGAGAGCCATTCATAAGGGAAGAAGCTGTTCTTAAATCTGTTGGTACATGTTTTCAAACTTTTGTATCTTCTGCCTGATGGAAGAGGGTGTAAGAGAATATAACTGGGGTAGGAGGGGTCTTTGATTATGTTGGCTGCTTTCCCGAGGTAATGGGAAGTGTAGACTGAGTCAATGGAAGGAAGGCTGTTGCATGTGATGGAATGGGCTGAGTTTACAACTCTCCGTTTCCCCTGCAGTCTTGGGGCAGAACAGTTTCCTGTGATGTACCCACATAGATGATTTCTATGATGCATCAATAAAAACTGGAGAGTCATTGTGGAACAGGAGGGAAATATGCCACAGTGCAAATTGCTGAGAGTAGATATCGGCAGGAGTGCGGTGAGAAGGGGAAGGAACTGATTCACCCTCTTTGAGGCAAGGGCTGAGACAGAAGGTGGGCAGAACAGTGCAGGCCATTGTGAGGAAGGTCAGAGCACTCTCGGGCACAGAACCGGGCAACTGTCAACAGTAACCAATCAGGTTCAAGACAGAAAAACTGATTGGAGTAGAAGCAGAACACGTAAGTAAAGCAACAGGAATAAAAGAGGAAACAGGATCTCAATGGAAAATACTAGAGCAGATAGAAGCCCCAAGTAACCTCATTGGAGACTGATTTGGGTTACCACAGAGCAGAGAAATAGTTGAAGGAAAATAGGAACAAGTACACTTTCACTCTCACTTTCAACTCATAGCCGAGCATTTTGATGAATTGATAATTTGGTTATTTGTCTGAACATTTTTCACACACAGACGAGAATCAGTGCGTGTCAAATCCCTGCCAAAATGGTGGAACCTGTCAGGATTTGTTTCAACGTTACCTGTGCACGTGCCCGAAGAAGTTTGAAGGTTGGAACTGTGAAATAGGTAAGAGTCGACATGGTAGTCACTGATACAGTTCCGCAGGAATGTGTTCTTGAAGTTCAATTCTGAATAGAAGTCCAAGTTGATGCTTTCCTTCATAAGCTTCCAATGATTGTCTATAACACTCCATCAAATCAAATTCACATCGTTCTTCCTCCAGTATGAACTGTGTCCATAAGATTATTTGGTACAGAAGCAGAATTAGGCCATTTGGCCCATTAGGCCTACTCCACCATTCGACCATGGCTGATATGTTTCTCAACCCTGTTCTCCTGCCTTCTCCCCATAACCCTTGATCTCCTTTCTAATCAAGAACTATCTATCTCTGTCTTAAATACACTCAATGACTTGGCCTCCACAGGTGGAACCAATAAGTTCCACAGATTCCACCCTCTGTCTGAAGAAATTCCTCCTCATCTCAGTTCTAAAGGATCATCTCTTCATTCCAAGTTCATGCTGTGGGATACGAGTCTCTCCTACTCGTGGAAAAAATGTCACCACATCCACTCTGTCCAGACCTCTCAGTATTCTGTAACTTTCAATCCCATCCCCCCTCATCCTTCTAAACTCCATTGAGTACACATCCAGAGTTCTTAACCACTCCTCATATGGCAAACCCTTCATCCCTGGGATCATTCTTGTAAACCTCTTCAGACCCCCTTCCAAGACCAGTACATCTTCCTTAGATATTTCAATATTTCAAATGTGATCTGACTACAGCCTGACACAGCAAGTACACATATTCAACAGTATACCTCTAGTCCTCTTGAAATGAATGCTAGCATTACATTTGCCTCCCTAATTGGCAACTGAACCAGCATGTTAACCTTAACGGAATCCTGATCTAAGACTCCTAAATCCCTCTGCGCTTCAGTTTTCCAAAACTTTTCACCATTTAGAAAATAATCTATGCATCAACTCTTCCCACCAAAGTGCATAACCTCACACTTCCCCACATTGTATTTGATCTGCCATTCCTTGTCATTCTCCTCCTAGCCTGTCCATGTCCTTCTGTAACCAGGAGACAATGATGAATGGTTTAATGCCAAAACATTGACTCTGCTGCTTTTCGGATACTGCCTGACCTGCTGTGCTTTTCTGGTGCCACACTTTTCAGCTCATGTCCTTCTGTAGCCTCCAGCTTCCTCATCACTACCTGTCCCTCCACTGGAGCTCAACATCTCAAGATGAGGAGGAGCCCTGCTCAGATGGCTTTAAAAGTTAAGAAACGAGAGACAAATCCATATATTTTGCCATCTATCAACCATACATTGATCTTTCCATTCCTACATTGGTACTTTTCTCTCTCTTTCTCGCCAACTTTTCATAAAGTCATGGCATCTGATCTTTCATCACTTTTCACACCTCTGCATTCATCCTGAATCCATCAGTCTATTTTTGTTTTTTCTCCTCCTTCATTCATCCATCAGGTTGCTCTCTGCGGATGGATGGATGGATATCCCAAACTCTATCCACACACCTTCCCTTTATTCATCCATTCATTAGCCCCTAGTTCTCCCATCAATCCTTCCATTTCCAAGGCATCGAATAGAGTACAAAAGCAAACAATCCTGAAGAGAAGTTGGATAGCCATGGATTACAGGCAAAAATACAGGAGATTGGTACTAGGTAAGGGAACCAGAATAGGCACAATGGGAAGAATGGCCTCCTTCTGGAATGATTCATTGCATCCGTGCGCTATAAGTTAATTCCCTGAGACCTGAACAATCCACACCATAGAGATTTGAACAAAATGTTTATCGAGATAGTCAATGTGTTGGGAAACCTATAAACTCTGGAACATATCCCTGTATATTGGATGCTTTCAAATCAGTTACTGCATACCACTCCTAGAGTATACTGTGTGCTGCTTTGCATCTCCTTATATCAGGAAAGAGACTATTGCCATAGAGGGAGTGCAATGAAGGCTGTTCCTTGAATGGCAAGACTGCCCTATGAAGACAGATTGGGCGAACTGGGCCTGTATTCTTTCAAGTTTTGAAAAATAAGAGGTGAATTCGTTGAAGCCTCCAAGAAATAGGCAGAGTAGATGCAGGAAAGATGTTTCCCTTGACTGGGGAGTGTAGAATCAGAGGTGCAATTTAAAAATTAGAGAGACGTCACTTAGAAACCAAGAGGAGGAGGCAGTGTTTATTCAAACTCTATGGAATTCGTTGTTTCGAAACTCAGTCTTTCAGTATATTTACGGTAGAGATTGATCAGTCTTTGATTGCCATTGGTATAATGGGATTATGTGGTGAAAGGGGATGATATTCAGGTTTGGGTTGGCAAGTGGCAAGTATCATTAGCACCAGACAAATGCCAGGCTATGACCATCTCCAACAAGGGTAATCTAAACATCATCTCTTCACATTCTCTGGATATTGTGAAATATCCTCCTCAAACTCAGCTTCCCACAGAAATCCTATAGGAGAAAGTGAGGTCTGCAGATGCTGGAGATCAGAGCTGGAAATGTGTTGCTGGAAAAGCACAGCAGGTCAGGCAGCATCCAGGGAACAGGAGAATCGATGTTTCGGGCATAAGCCATTCTCCTGTTCCCTGGATGCTGCCTGACCTGCTGTGCTTTTCCAGCAACACATTTCCAGCACAGAAATCCTATAGTCTGCCTGCTTCACAATCACATGCAAGCTGCGACTCTCAGCAGTGGATCCATCGCAGACCCAAGACGAACAAACTGGGGTAAAGGCAGACTGCGTTACCTCACCGCCAGCTTTCTCCATCTTCCTTGCTGCTGCACTCCACCCCATCTCCGTGGCGGTCTCAGCTGGAATGGAGCTAATAAACAGCAGGAGTGTGAAATTCTCCAACCTTCAACATCTTCAGGCCAGTACCAAGACCACCCCAAACTCTATCATTAAGCTGCAGTACATAGTGCTGCCCCTTTGTATGAACATCCAAGGGTCCAGCTACAGACCATCATCGATGCATTTTCCGGAGGCTTACGAAAGAATGGGGCTCAGACTAACCAGAAAACAAGGATCTCCCTACCAGCTTGGCCTTGCCACTGGGCAGCTTTGGAGGCAGCGCAGTGGCTCAGTGGTTAGCACTGCTGCCTCACAGCAGCAGGGATCCGGGTTCGATTCCACCCTTGGACGATTGTCTGTGTTGAGTTTGCACATTCTCCCTGTGTCTGTGTGGGTTTCCACAGGCTGCTCCGGTTCCCTCCCACAGTCCACAGATAGGTGGATTGGCCCTGGAAAATTGCCCATATAGTGTCCAGGGATTTGTAGGCTAGGTAGATTAACCATGGGAAAATCCAGGGATAGGCTAGGGAAGTGGGACTAAGAGGGATGCTCTTCAGAGGGTTGTTGTGGACTCAGTGAGTCAAATGGTCTGCTTCCGCACTACAGGCATCCGACAAATCTATGAAATCTCAAAGGAGTTATCTCTCGCCTTTGCAAAGTCCCACGAATTCACTGACAAGGCAGATGGACTCTTCCAGGCCAGGCCAGTATTGAGGCACTGCTCAGACATGAGCAGCTGGAATGGTGCAGGCCACATTGTCCCCTGCTCCCTAAAAAAAATGTTCTCTTCTGAGCTCTGCAATGATCACTGAGACGGCAGAGTAAATGCAACAAAGATGCTGCAGGCAACCTCTTCAACAAATGCAACATCCCCATCAAGAAGTGGGAATGGCCTGCTGACCATTTTGAATTCCGTTGGGTGGAGCAAACCACAAGCATTGAATTAGCTTTATTATCACGTTTACAGGGCGACCCCTATATCCGCAGAATTATTTTCCATGGGTTTCAGTTACCTGCGGTGTATCGACTTTGGAAGCAGGTATAGATTCTTGAGTACATTTTTTAAGGAAAAAAATTAAAGTCAGAGATGTGTAGAGAATGTGCAGCACAGAAACAGACCCTTTGGTCGAACTCAGCCATGTCAACTAGATATCCTAACCTAATCCAGTCCCATTTGCCAGAACTTGGCCCATATCCCTCCAAACTCTTCCCAGTCATACATCCATCCAGATACCTTTTAATGCTGTAAATGTACCAGCCTCCACCACTTCCTCTGGCAGCCCATTCTACACATGCACCACCTTCTGCGTGAAAAGGTTGCTCCTTCGGTCCCTTTTATATCTTTCCCTTCTCACCCTAAACCTATGCCCTCACATTCTGGACTCTCCCACACCAGGGAAAAGACCTTGTCTATTTACCCTATCCATCCTCATGATTTCATAAAGCTCCTCAGTCTTCAACACTCTCGGGAAAGTAACCCCTGTCTATTCAGCCCCTGCCTATAGCTCAAATCCTCCAACCCTGGCAACATCCTTGAAATTGTCCCCTGCACACCAAGTCCAAGATCATTAATATATATCATGAAAAACAGAAGACCCAATACTGGCCCCTAGGGAATGCCAATACAAACCTTCTTCCAGCCTGAAGAATATCCATTGGATGACGATGCCGCCCTTTTCACAAGATTATGTTGTCCTTGTGTTTTTTTCAAGAGGGGTTGTAAAGGCAGTGGGCCACAATGGCTGACAGAAACTGCCAAAGTCAACAATCAGAGGAGGGCTTTACATTTTTTTAAAAAACAGTTGTACGATGAAAGGGGAATGGTCAGTTCTCCGAGTTCAGTTTTTTTCTAGTTTGGTTTAGTTTTAGCAGGTAGTTGAAAACTGCTGAAGAGCTGAAAATGTGTTGCTGGAAAAGCGCAGCAGGTCAGGCAGCATCCAAGGAACAGGAGAATCGACGTTTCGGGCATAAGCCCTTCTTCAGGAATGGTTCCTTGGATGCTGCCTGACCTGCTGCGTTTTTCCAGCAACACATTTTCAGCTCTGATCTCCAGCATCTGCAGACCTCACTTTCTCCTCGAAAACTGCTGAAGACCGAGAGAAGCACCTGCAATAAAAAGAGGTTCTATGCTTCAACAGAAGTTCCTTGCCTGAACTTTCTCTCTGTAACCTCTCCTGCCTGGAAGAAACTGTGTTTCAATTTACCTTTTGCCAAGGGGTGTGTTAATGGGATGTTGCGTAAATTGAAACAGTTTCATTAAGTTGCAATTTTGAGTCAGTTGGGTTTTCAAATAGTTAAGATATTCTAAATTCTGTGGTGTTGGAAAAGTGCAGCCTGGCTGGCAGCAACCGGGGAGCAGGAAACTCGACGTTTCGAGCATAAGCCAACTCTCCTGCTCCTCTGATGCTGCCTGGATATCTGTGTTTTTCCAGCATTTCACGTTTTGACTCTGATCTCCAGCATCTGCAGTCCTCACTTTTTCCCATATTCTAAATTCTGTTTTCTTTTGTCGGTGTTTCAAATGTAGCGTTTAAATAAATTCTGCTTTGCTTAAAGCTGAGTGGTTTGACTGGCTGCATCGCTTGTGGAATGTCCACTTCTGCCTTCAATAAAAGTAAAACTAGGGTCTGGGCTACCTTCTTAAAATATTTGGAGGGGGGGTCTGGCCGGGTCCATAACAATTGATTCTTACTCTCTGTCTCTTGTCACTCAGCCAGTTTTGTATCCACATTTACTGAACGTTTTATGCCATGGCCCAGAAACCTTCCTCACAGGTCTGTGTGTGACATTGTATCAAACACCTTCTGTAAGTCCGCGTACACCACATCAACAGTGTCATCGTCATCGAGCCTTCCTGTTATCTCTTCAAAAAAATTCCAAAATGTCAATTAAACACAATTTCCCTTCAGAAATCCACAGTTGTAATTTTTTTAGGGTATATATTTATTGAGGAGAAAGTGAGGACTGCAGATGCTGGAGATCAGGGCTGAAAATGTGTTGCCGGAAAAGCGCAGCAGGTCAGGCAGCATCTAAGGAGCAGGAGAATCGACGTTTTGGGCATAAGCCCTTCTTCAGGACTCCTGATTCCTGAAGAAGGGCTTATGCCCGAAACGTCGATTCTCCTGTTCCTTGGATGCTGCCTGACCTGCTGCGCTTTTCCAGCAACACATTTTCAGCCCTTTATATTTATTGAGTAATGATTAAACTCACTTGCTTTTAGAGAAAACCACCAGAATTGAGTGTCATTTTGAGAATGGAAACTGTGAACAGTTCTGCACAAATGTGGTCAATTCATCTCGTCAATGCAGCTGTACAGAGGGCTACAGACTTGGAGAAGACGGATTGTCCTGTATTCCTGAAGGTTCGTCATTGTTTACATTCCTTAACAGCCGACCGACTCTACGGTGAAAGAAATGGTTATAGATAACTAAGCACCCAGCACTTGAGACTGTCTCCAACAAATCATTAGATTAGATTCCCTACAGAGTGGAAACAGGCCCTTTGGCACAACCAGTCCACACCGACCTTCTGAAGAGTAACCCACCCAGACCCATTTCCCTCTGACTAATGCACCTAACACTACGGGCAATTTAGCATGGCCAATTCATCTGACCTGCTCATCTTTGGACTGTGGGAGGAAACCGGAGCAGGTGGAGGAAACCCATGCAGACACAGGGAGAATGTGCAAACTCCACCCAGACAGTCACCCGAGGCTGGAATCGAACCTGGACCCTGGTGCTGTGAGGCAGCAGTGCTAACCACTGAGCCACCGTGCCACTCTAGGCCCAATTAAAAAGTGGGGCAGCACAGTGACTCACAGTACTAGGGACCTGGGTTCAATTCCAGCCTTGGGTGACCGACTGTGTAGAGTTTGCACATTCTCCCGGTGTCTGCGTGGGTTTCCTCTGAGTACTCCAGGTTTTCCCACAGTCCAAAGACATGCAGGTTAGGTAGATTGGCCAAGCTCAGTTGCGCATATTGTTCTGGGATATACACACCAGGTTGGTTAGCCATGGGAAATGCAGGGTCCCAGAGATTTGGTGGGATGTTCTTCAGGGGATTGGTGTGGACACGATGGGCTGACTGGCCTCCTTCCACACTGTAGTACATTCTATCAGTGCCATTCACTGGTAACGAAATGTCCCAGGGAATGCTAATTCCATGTAGATGGACACTCCTACACTTCTCTTTCACAAACAAAATGAACTCTGCATTTTTGAGAGGAGATTCCACTTTTTCCCTGAGGTTGGTGAGTCCAGAACTAGAGGGCATCAGTTTAGGGTGAGAGGGGAAAGATATAAAAGACACCTAAGGGGCAACTTTTCATGCAGAGGATGGTACGTGTATGGAATGAGCTGCCAGAGGAAGTGGCATCTGGATGGGGATATGAATAGGAAGGGTTTAGAGGGATATGGGCCAGGTGCTGGCAAATGGGGACTAGATTAATTTAGGATATCTGACTGGCATGGATAAGTGGTTGAAGAGTCTGTCTCCGTGCTGTACATCTCTATGACTCTATGACTCTGTGAAGCATGGAGTCGCTCTTCTGTTCTGACAGGACTTGTGTAGCATTGAGCAGGATACCAGATAGGAAGCAGGGGCAGTGCAAAGTAAACAGGGTGTTGGATGAGGAGAGTGCCAAATACACAGTGGGCTGGTGGGAGATGGTGCCAACTGGGAAGGAGGTACCGTGAAGGAGGGTCCCAGTTGGGGAGAGCGCTCGTGTGCAAAGTGGCAAGAGTGGGGTGGGAGGGTGGGAGACTCAGATCTGGGGGTTTCAGGAGTGATGTTGGAACTCGGAATGGACTTACAGCAGCATGGACCAGGAAAGAGTGTTTGGATGCAGCGGTGGAGTTGTGGGAGGGGGTTTCAGCAGTCAGGTCAGGGCCAGCAGGGGCATGGTCGGGGGAAGAGGGAAGGGTCATTTGGTCCAGCAGTAGGGTCAGGTTCGATCCGGCAGACAGGAGGAGTCAGACCCTGAGTTTTTGGAGAGGTATAGTTGAGTATCGTTGGGGGATGTTCCTCTCCCTACTCTGCAAAGACCCAGATGAAAACTGGTTCCTGAGAATCACCAATAATAGGGGACCTGTAACTCACTGATTGCAGGAACCCATAAGTCACTGATAACAGAAATCCCATAACCCATCTCCAATAGGAATGCTGTACTTCAGTGACAAAAGGAATTCTGTGTCTCAGGGACAATAGCAATCCTGTACTTTCTCGAAGTGGGTACAATTACAACATTTAAAAGGCGTCTGCTTGGGTACATGAATAGGAAGGGGTTAGAGGGAATAAGTGCTAGCAAATTAGAATAAGTCATGTTGGGATATCTGGTCAGCATGGGGGAGTTGGACCAAAGGGTCTGTTTCCGTGTGTAAGAGTGGTTCAGCGATAACAGGAATTCTGCACTTGGGCATGGGCGAATTCTGTATCTCAGTGACAACAGGAATCCTGTATCTCAGTGACAACAAGATTCCTGTATTTCATTCACAACAAGAATGTTGTATCTCCATCAACAAGAATCTTGTATCTCACTGTCAACAGTAACCTGTATCTCAGTGACAATAGGAGTCTTATAATTTCTCGACAAAAGGGATCCTGTAGTGCACTAATAACAGGCATCCTGAAACTCACCCACAATAGGAATTCTGTATTTCAGTGATAACAGGATCTCTGCAACTCTATGTTATCAGATCCCTCAGAGAACTATTCTATCAGTTATATCCTCTCTCTCCATGCCTGATAAATCGAAAGTTAATTCTGGATCTTGTTCAGTTTTTTCTTCAGCCCCACTTTGTGAAGATAGATGACTCTACTCTGGCATTCGAAACCTCTGCCAGGTCAACACCATTTCAGGGAATAGCTCAGAGCTTACTGGAGACAGTCAACAAGTTTGTGGAAGGACATTGACAGAAAGTTAATCTGAGCGAAAACTAACCGATTTCTTTCCTTTTAAAAGTGCCCTATCCATGTGGAAAAGTGCCAGTTCTGATGAAGCACCCAAGCCCACCCGTCGACTTTGCAGGGTTAGGGAGAATTGTGGGTGGCTCAGATGCTTTGAAAGGAGAATATCCATGGCAGGTATGCAAGAATGAGTGCTGCAAAGTGTATCATGATTCCAGACCAAAATTATACAACAGAAAATATTAAGTGTGGGAATTGGGCTGTACAGGACATTGGTTCAGCCATTTATGGAACATTGCGTTCAGTTCTGGTCTCTTTGCTATAGGAAAGATGATGAGAAACTCAAAAGGGTTCAGAAAAGATTTACAAAAACATTGCTGGAGGGTTTGAGCTATAGGGAAAGGTTGAATAGGCTGGGGCTGTTTTCCTTGGAGCATTGGGGTGACCTTACAGAGGTTTACAAAATCTATAGAGGGGAATGGATTGGGTGAATAGTCAAGGTCTTTTCCCCAGGGTAGCAGAGTCCAGAACTAGAGGGCATAGGTTGAAGGTGAGAGGGGAAAGATATAAAAGGGACCTAAGGGACAACAGTTTATTGCAGAGGGTGGTGTGTGTATGGAATGAACTGCCAAAGAAAGTGATGGTGGCTGGTACAATTGCAACATTCAAAAGGCATCTGGATGAGTATTTGAATAGAAGAGTTGAGAGGGAAATGGGCCAAATGCTGGCAAATGAGTCTAGACTGGATTAGGATATCTGGTCGGCATGAACGAGTTGAACTGAAGGGTCTGTTTCTGTGTTGTACATCTCTATGACTCTATGATCATGATCCATGATCACAGAAACCAGTATCTGAGAGCCCAGAAAACCTGATTCTTGTCAAACGCCCGAATTGCTGCTTGATTGACAGCGTGAGCTGGGGGGCGATCATTGCTACTGAGAAAAACCTGAAAGAACTGCAGATGCTGGAAATCAGAAACAAAAACAGAAATTGCTGAAAGAAAACTGGCAACATCTGTGAGGAGAAATCAGCGTTAATGTTTCGGGTCCAGTGACCCTGGTGTGCTCTGAGGCCACTGGACCTGAAACATAGGTGGTGCAGTGATAAGTGTCCCTATCTCAACAGGAGAACCAGGTTCATGTCATTCCAACTGCAGATGCTGGAAATCAGAAACAAAAAACAGAAATTGCTGAAAGAAAACTGGCAACATCTGTGAGGAGAAATCAGTGTTAATGTTTCAGGTCCAGTGACCTGAGGCCACTGGACCTGAAACATAGGTGGTGCAGTGATAAGTGTCCCTATCTCAACAGGAGAACCAGGTTCATGTCATTCCTTCTCCAAAGGTGCAGAATGGCATCTCTGAACAGATTGCCAAAAACATATATATGCCTGTAGTGTCTCCCTTACGGTGGATCAATGGTTAGCACTGCTGCCTCACAGTGCCAGAGGCCTTAGTCTGAATCCACCCACAGGCTGTTTGGAGTTTGCACATTCTCCTCACGTCTGTGTGGTTTTCCTCTTGGTGCTCGAGTTTCTTCTCGTAGTCCAAAGATGTGCAGATTGGGTGCATTGGCAATGCTGAATTGCCTATAGCATCCAGAGAAGTGCACATGAGGTGGATTGGCCATGCTAAATTGCCCATAGTGTGTAGGCTAGGTGGATTAACCATAGGAACTGAAGGGTTACAGGGATAAAGTGGGATGCTCTTTGGAGGATCGGTGTGGACTTGATGGGCCAAATGGCCTGTTTCCACACTGTGGAGATTCTACGCTGAGCTTTTCCAGCAATTTCTGTTTTAGTTATCAAGCTCACAATATCTATTTACATAAGAGATTTCCAGCATCTGCAGTTCTTTCAGTGACTGCAGTTTCAACCCACTGTAACTTTGGGGGGTTAGTAATTGACACGTTTATTGCAACAGAAAAGTTTTTTTAAAATCACCATGCGTCCAATGTATAGCATGTTTAAAACTTCTTTGACACATTCCACCATCACTATAAGGTCCATTGCTCTTATGAAGTGTATGATGAGCAGATGGGCATGGACGAGAATCTGAGTGAAGATGCCAACCTTTTGGCATGGGAAGTATGGAGGGTGGGTGAAGAGGCATGAGAGGCAATGGGGGTTTATTTGGGATGATGAGGGGTGAGTTGGGGAGGGCTATTCTCACTGGAACATGGTCCAACAGCACCAAGGTGGGACTTTTCATCAATCTGCCTCAGTGCCCAAGGCAATGGATGCCTCTGGATTCTTCCCTGGCGCAAACGATATCTTCTATGCTCCCCCAAGCCCATCACACAATGAAAATTCCCTTTTTCCCAGCACATTCTCCTTGATGGGACGTAGCCAAGACTGGAATTTTCTTGATTTCCACAGTCTGCCTGGAGGGAAAAAAGATTCGAGATTAGAGAGGTGCTGGAAAAGCACAGCAGGACAGGCAGCATCCAAGGAGCAGGAAAACCGACGTTTCGGGCAAAAGCCCTTCCATCCTGAGGCTGGGTGGAGAGAGAGGTTTGAATAGAGAACCTGTTTTGGAGGTTCGAGTTGGAGAAAATCAGAAAATCACAACATGATCAGGCAAATTCCACATGGCTTTGTGAAAGGAAAATCCTGTTTAACTATCCCTTAGTTTTTGGACACCTTAACATTCATAGTGGATAAACAGGTAACAGTAGGCATTAGGAGCGTGGATTTTCAAAAGGCATTTATGGAATGCTTCCCTCTACCACCACTCATTTAACCATCAGAATACAATGGACATTCACCATTGCAAGTGAAACAGCACATTAACAGAGAACATGGAACATGGAACATAACAGCGCAATACAGACCTTTCAGCCCTCAATGTTGCACCGACCTGTAGAACCAATCTGAAGCTTATCAACCCTTCACTATTCCATTTTTATACCTATCCAATGACCACTTAAATGCTCTTAAAGTTGGCGAGTCTAATACTGTTGCAGGCAGTGCATTCCATGCAGCTACTATTCTCTGAGTAAAGAAACTGCCTCTAACAACTGTCCTATATCTATCACCCCTCAATTTGAAGCTACGTTCCCTCGTGCTAACCATCACTATCCTAGGAAAAAGGCTCTCACTATCCACCCTATCCAACTGTCCGGTTATCTTACATGTCTCAATTAAGTCACCCCTCAACCGTCTTCTCTCTAACGGAAACAGCCTCACATGCCACAGCCTTTCCCTAAGACATTCCCTGCATACCAGACAACATCCTATTAAATCTCCTTTGAACCCTTTCCAAAGCTTCCACATCCTTCCTATAATGTGGTGACCAGCCCTCAATGTTGCACCGACCTGTAGAACCAATCTGAAGCTTATCAATCCTTCACTATTCCATTTTTATACCTATCCAATGACCACTTAAATGCTCTCTTAAAGTTGGCGAGTCTACTACTGTTGCAGGCAGTGCATTCCATGCAGCTACTATTCTCTGAGTATAGAAACTACCTCTAACAACTGTCCTATATCTATCACCCCTCAATTTGAAGCTACGTTCCCTCGTGCTAACCATCACTATCCTAGGAAAAAGGCTCTCACTATCCACCCTATCCAAATGTCCGCTTAACGTATATGTCTTAATTAAGTCCCCTCTCAACCTTCTTCTCTCTAACAAAAATAGCCTCAAGTCCCTCAGCCTTTTCTTGTAAGACTTTCCCTCCATACCAGGCAACATCCTAGGAAATCTCCTCTGAACCCTTTCCAAAACTTCCACATCCTTCCTATAATGCGGTGACCAGAACTGTATGCAATACTCCAAGTGTGGCTGCACCAGAGTTTTGTACAGCTGCAGCATGACCTCATGGCTCCAAAACACCATCCCTCGACTAATAAAAGCTAACACACCGCATGCCTTCTTAACAAACCTATCAACCTGCGTGACAACTTTCAGGGATCTATGTACCTGGACACTGAGAACTCCCCACTCATTTGCATTGCCAAGAACCTTACCATTAACCCAGTACTTTTATTCCTGTTGCTCCTTCCAAAGTGAATCACCTCACACTTTTCCACATTAAACTCCATTTGCCCCCTCTCAGCCCAACTCTGCAGCTTATCTATGTACCTCTGTAACCTGCAACATCTTTTGGCACTATCCACAACTCTACTGACTTTAGTGTCATCGTAAATTTACTAACCCATCCTTCTTTGACCTCATCCAGGTCATTTATAAAAATGACAAACAGCAGTCAACCCAAAACAGATCCCTGTGGTATCCCACTAGTGACTGAACTCCCGGATGAACATTTCCCACCAACCACCAGCTAGCCAATTTCTGATCCAAATCACTAAATCACCTTCAATCCCATGCTTCTGTATTTTGTGCAATAGCCTACCGTGGGGAACCTTATCAAACTGAAGTCCATATACACCACATCAATCGCTTTACCCTCATCCACTTATTTGGTCACCTTCTCAATGAACCCAATAAGATTTGTGAGGCACAACCTACCCTTCACAAAACTGTGTTGACTATCCCTAATCAAATTATTCTGTTTCAGATGATTCTAAATCCTATCTCGTATAACCTTTTCGAACACTTTACCTACAACTGAAGTAAGGCTCACTGGTCTATAATTACCAGGGCTGTCTCTACTCCCCTCCTTGAACAAGGGGACAAAATTTGCTATCCTCCAGTCTTCTGGCACTATTCCTATAGACAATGACGGCATAAAGATCAAAGCAGAACGCTCTGCAATCTCCTCCCTGGCTTCCCAGAGAATCCTAGGATAAATCCCAGCTGGCCCAGGAGACTGATCTATTTTCACACTTTCCAGAATTGCTAACACCTCCTCCTTGTGAACCTCAGTCCTGTCTCGTCTAGTAGCCTGTTTCTCAGTATTCTCCTCAACAACATTGTCTTTTTCCATGTGTGAATACTGACAAAAAATATTCATTTAGCACTTCTTCTATCTCCTCTGACTCCACACACACTACTATTTTTGATTGGCCCTAATCTTACTCCAGTCATTCTTTTATCCCTTATATACCTATAGAAAGCTTTAGGGTTTTCCTTGATCCTATCTGCCAATGATCTTTCATGTCCCCTCCTGGCTCTTCTTAGCTCTCTCTTTAGGTCTTTCCTGGCTAACTTGTAACTCTCAAGTGCCCTAACTGAACCTTCTTTTCCTTGATCCTATCTGCCCCTCCTGGCTCTTCTCTGCTCTCTCTTTAGGTCTTTCCTGGCTAACTTGTAACTCTCAAGTGCCCTAATTGAACCTTCATATCTCATCCTAACATAAATCTTCTTCTTCCTCTTGACAAGAGATTCAACGTCTTTAGTAAACC
The DNA here is from genome assembly GCF_004010195.1 of Chiloscyllium plagiosum. NCBI lineage: Eukaryota > Metazoa > Chordata > Chondrichthyes > Orectolobiformes > Hemiscylliidae > Chiloscyllium > Chiloscyllium plagiosum. The sequence continues at coordinate 2,659,292 of NC_057721.1, read as the reverse complement.
ACGGCTACCTCACTCTACCATTTCCTCTCTGCCTGACAGGTACATACTTATCCAGGACATGCAGTAGCTGTTCCTTGAATAAGCTCCACATTTCATTGTGCCCATCCCCTGCAGTTTCCGTGCCCATCCTCTGCATCCTAAATCTTGCCTGATCACATTATAGTTACTTTTCCCCCAGTTATAACTCTTGCCCTGCAGTATATACCTATCCCTTTCCATCGTTAAAGTAAACATAATCGAATTGTGATCACTATCACCGAATGCTCACCTACCTCCAAATCTGGGTACCTGGCTGGATTCATTACCCAGTACCAAATCTAATGTGGCCTCGCTTGTTGTTGGCCTGTCTACATACTGTGTCAGGAAACCCTCCTGCACACATTGGACAAAAACTGACTCATCTAAAGTACTTAAACTATAGCATTTCAGTCAATATTTGGAACGTTAAAGATCTCCATAACAACTACCCTATTACTCTCGCTCTCATTCTCAACTACCCTGTTACTATTAGCTTATTAGTTTCTTTCTGCTATTGCTTCTTAGTTAATGAAGGATTCTCTTGACTCTGCTCTCTATTTTATGAACAGATGCTGCTGATGTACTACGGGGAGGTACTCTGTGGTGGTGTGTTGCTCAATCCCCAATGGGTTGTCACTGCAGCCCACTGTCTGCAAAATAAAAAACGGGAAGGGTTTCAAGTCATCGCAGGTACGTTGTTCAAGTGAAGCTTGTTTCGTCTGGGATTCTCCTATCAGGTTTCAGTTGGTTACTGAGGGTGCACTTCAGATCAGAGTGGTTCGGGACAGTGTTATTGGGATCAAATGTTTCGGGATGGCGTATTAGGAATGAGAATGGTTCGTGTTGGTGTGGCAGAGTGGTTTTGGGTCAGATTTTGGATCAGATAAATTAGGATGATTCATTCATAATCGGAGTGATTTGGGATGGCGTGTTTGAGATGAAAGTGGTTTGGGATGGTGTATGTTGAATCAGAATGGTTCGGGATGGTATAGTCAAAATCAGAGTGGTTCAGTATTTGGGATGAGAGAGGTTCAGAATGGTGTATTTAGGAACAAAATAGTTTGGGATGGAGTACGATTTGGAATGATTTGGAATGGCATATTTGGAATCAGAGTGATTAGGAATGGTATGCTTTGGATCACAGGAGTTCGGGATGGTGTATTTTGGGATCAGACTGTTTTTGGGGTGAGTATTTAGTATGTATGAATGGTATATTCAGGATAAGGTTGGTTTGGAATGGTATATTTAGGATGAAAGTGGTTTGAGATTATGTGCTTTTAATCAGAATGTTTTGGGATGGAATATTCAAGATGGATGTTCAAAGTGTCCAGGTGGACCTGGGATGAGAGTGGATTGTATTCTCAGCATGAGTGATTTGAGATGGTGAATTCAGGATGAGAGTGGTTTCCGAATACTTCACTTGGGATCAGAGTGGTTCAGGGTGATGCTTTTGGAATGTGGTTAGAATGGTCCAGATGAAATTACATTCAAGTGGATTCTGCCCCTGACTGTTCTGTCGAACCTATGAGTTCATACATTTGTTCTGAAGACTTGAAACGCTGGGACTCGAAACACCAACTCTGTTTCCCTCTCTGTAGATGCTGCCGGAGCTGCTGAGTCCCTCCAGCAATTTTTTTTGTTTCACTTCCACATTTCCTTTCCTGAATAAAAGTCTCGGAAAACTGCTTGGGTTTTCTTAAATACGACCGCAGTTAAATGGGGATACATGTGAAGTTTGGTCTGCAACGGGTTGAAGTGGAGGGCACATCTCTATGGTGAGAGGAGAAATATTTACTAAGGACAAGGAGGGGGGGCAATGTTTTAACACAGGGAGGGTCATGTGTGGGATGAATTTCCAGAGGAAGTAGTGGATACACTTGCGGCATTTAAAAGACATTTGGATAAGTACATGGTTATGAAATGTTAGTGCAGGCAGCTGGGCCTAGTTTAGTTTGGGATTATGTTTGGCATGGACTGGTTGTAGGGTCTATTTCTGTGCTGTATAACTCTATTCCTCTATGACTATGTCTTTTGAGGGTTATGTTCCATTTCTGCAAGTTGTAATGGAAACAGGGAGTGAAATAAAAACAATGATTTTTCTCTGTCTGAAGGCGAACATATCCTCAAGATTGAAGAAGGCACTGAACAAGTGAGGAACATATCCCGGATGATCCTCCATGAGAATTACAACGCAGAAACTGTCGACAGTGACATTGCACTGCTCGAACTCAGTGCTCTGGTTGAACTGAACGATTTTGCAGTCCCCATCTGTTTGGCGGAACGGGATTTTGTTTTACGGGAGTTAAACCAAATCCGGTTCCCCACAGTGACCGGCTGGGGAAGGCTATTCGATGCAGGGATCATTGCGCAGACACTTCAGAAACTCCGGATCCCACTTGTCCGGACCTCTGAGTGCCGCCTGACGACCGAGAGAGAAATCACTCAGAACATGTTCTGCGCAGGATACCGGGACGCAAAGATGGACTCGTGTCGAGGGGATAGCGGGGGGCCGTTGGCCGCACAATACAAGGGCAGCTGGTTTTTAACTGGGATCGTAAGCTGGGGAGAAAAAGGGTGCGCCAGCAAGGGGAAATATGGAGTTTACACAAAAGTCTACAAATTCATTGAATGGATCCGGCAGTATGTAAATCAGAGCAGGCCAACAACAAGTCCCCCTGTGCTGGAGAACCGGACTGCATCAATGAGGTGAATGGTAACCACTTCCTAGGTCTTCATAAACTATCTTCTGCTGATTTTAAGACAAATGTGACAGGGATTGTAGTGTTTCACTGATGGAAAATTAAAATCACAAACTGTTGTAATTCTCTGGCCTCACTAACTTCTGATTGAAGCCCTGATGAATCGTGCAGATTTTCCACGCTACTCTTCACAGATTTCAATTCGAAATTCTGCTGAAATGGAAAATAAACACAAATGGTGACTTGAAATGGGAAGCACATTGAGGATATAGCCTTCCCGGAAACTGGGGAAAGTTTGGTTTCTCTCACAATAGGCCACTTGGAGTAAACGGTTTGAGAAGATTGCAGCCATACCCCGCTCTATACTCTTCCTGCACAGAGGGAGGCCATTTTTCCCATCATGCTTGGTTCTATTACCTCGTGCCAATATTTCTCAGTGCCCTACACACCATTTCTATCCAAATATCCTTCCAATGCCCCCCTTGATTGCTTCAATCAAGCTTGCCTCCACCACATTTCTAGTCAGTGTATTCCGTACTCGCGGTGAAAAAAGATTTTTCCCACAGCACCCTTGCTTTAAATCTATGCCACTCTCAGTATTGCTTTTACAGTCGGCACTGCTTTTCCACCTGCCTGCTCTATCCAGCCCATTAATGGATTTGAAAACCTCTATTAAATCTCCTCCTAACCTTTCTTCTCTCATAGGGGAACAGCCCCATCTTCTTCAATCTATCCTCATCACTGACATTCCTCATCTCTGGAACCATTCTTGTAAATCATTTCCATTCTCTGTCCAAAGTATTCACACCTTTCCTGTAATGGGGCACCCAGAAATGTATATTATACTCCAGCTGGGATCTAACAAGCGTTTTGTACAGGTTCAACATCATCTTCTTGCTTCTGTACTCGACGCCCCTGTTAATAAAGCCGAGGACACTGTGTGCTTTATGAACCAACAGGTTTACTTGGAAGTACTAGCTTTCGGAGAGCTGCTCCTTCATCTGATATCTTTGGAGCAGGATCATAAGCTTCCTCATGAAGGAGCAGTGCTCTGAAAGCTAGTGCTTCCAAATAAACCTGTTGGACTATTACCTGGTGTTATGCGATTTTTAACTTTGTCCACCCCAGTCCAATGCCAGCACCTCCACGTCGTGCTTTATTAACAGCCCTTCTGCCACTTTCGATGATCTGCGCACATAGACACCCAGGTCTCTCTGCTCTTACACCCCCTTTAGAATTGTACTCTCCTATTTTTTATTGTCTTTCAACGTTCTTCCAAACAAAATGCAACACTTCACACTTCACCACATTGAGTCTCATCTGCCACCAATCTTCCCATTCCACTAACCTGTCAATGTCCACACGGCCTTCCTCACTGCTTACAATGCTTCCTAATTTAGTGTGATCCACAAACTTTGAAATTGTCCCCAGAACGCCAAGGTCCATCAATATATATCAGGAAAAGCAAAAGTCCTAATGCTGATCCCTGGAGAATGCCATTACAAGCCTTCCTCCAGCCTGAAAACTATCCATTGATTATTCCTCTCTGTCTCATGTCACTCAGCAGGTTTTGTGTTGACGTTGCTACTGACCCATTTATACCATGGCCCATTAATTTTCCTCACAAATCTGTTGTGTGGCACTGCATTGAAGACCCTCAGAAAGCCAATGCCTACCTCATCAACAGTATTGCCCTCATCGAGTCTTTCTGTTCCTGACTTGGATTGAAAATTGGCCGACACTCAGGAAGCAAAGAGTAGTGATAAAGGGGTCCCTTTTGGAATAGCAGGCGGTGACCAGTGGGGTACCATAGTGGGGTACAAGTGGAGTTCGGTGCTGGGATTGCAACTGTTTACAATATATATTAATGATATAGATGAAGGCATTAATAGTAATATTAGCAAATTTGCTGATGACACAAAGCTGGGTGGCATGGTGAAATGTGAGGAAGATGTTGTGAGAATACAGGGTGAGCTGGACAGGCTAGATGAGTGGACGGATGCATGGCAGATGCAGTTTAATGTGGATAAGTGTGTGGTTATCCACTTTGGTGGCAAGAACAGGAAGGCAGATTACTAGCTAAATGGAGTGAAGTTAGGTAAAGGGGAAGTACAATGAGATCTAGGTGTTCTTGTACATCAGTCAATGAAAGCAAGCATGCAGGTACAGCAGGCAGTGAAGAAAGCTAATGGCATGCTGGTCTTCATAACAAGAGGAATTGAGTATAGAAGCAAAGAGGTCCTTTTGCAGCTGTACAGGGCCCTGGTGAGACCGCACCTGGAGTATTGTGTGCAGGTTTGGTCTCCAAATTTGAGGAAAGACATTCTGGCTATTGAGGGAGTGCAGTGTAAGTTCAAGAGGTCAATTCCGGGAATGGCGGGACTATCATATATTGAAAGATTGGAGCGATTGGGTTTGTATACCCTTGAGTTCAGAAGACTGAGAGGGGATCTGATTGAGATGTATAGGATTATTAAAGGGTTGGACACTCTGGAGACAGGAAGCATGCTTCCGCTGATGGATGAGTCCCGAACCAGAGGACACAGTTTAAAAATAAGGGGTAGGCCACTTAGAATAGAGTTGAGGAGAAACGTCTTCACCCAGAGTGTGGTGGGTGTATGGAATGCTCTGCCCCAGAAGGCAGTGGAGGACAAGTCTTTGGATACTTTCAAGAAAGAGATGGATAGAGCTCTTAAGGATAGTGGAATCAAGGGTTATGGG